>NW_027505594.1:0-52500 GCF_021521415.1 Bidens hawaiensis
TCCCAAATTATTAATTTTGTTTTTTCTAATACATAATTAACTCCTGTTTAAAAGTAATAATTATTTGGTTTTTTAAATGCTAAGAGGATTTCTACTATGTTTATAAAATATACATGAAAAGTATGTTTATGTTAAAAGCTTAATTTATAAAGGGAACAATTGTTAAATAATATAGTTTTACTAATATAGTTTAACTAATAAAAAAAACAAAAGGGAACAATTGTTAAATAATAAAGTGTAAAATAATGAAAATTTATAATTTGATACTAATCACGTGTGATTAGGGCTGTTTAAAAAGCTCACGGCTCGAAGCTCGCTCGAAAAAAGCTCGCTCGACCAATCGGCTCGATTGTAACCCGGCTCGACTCGAGCTCGCTCGATAGGCTCACTCGATTGGCTCGAACTATTTTATGATAATTAATTATATATATTTATATACATACATGCATATAATTATGGAGCCCAATTATTTTAACACATGGCTTTCCTTTAATCCAGTCCAATTTCCTTTCTACTCCATAGTCCATATTCATAATTTCATATACTGAATAATTGAGAGATGAGACTTCATAGTTTACACACTCAATAATCAGTATACGTTTCATTTTCCACCCTAAACCTAGCCGCTCATTTTCACCCTTCGCCGCCGGCATATTCACCTCCGCCATCGGCACCCGCTCATAGATAATACTTCTCTGCTTAATTTTTGATGGTGTTATTAGACATATTTATTTAGTTTGTATTTGGTTGGTGTTGATCTCAACATCATATTTATTTAGTTTAACTTGATGGTTTCATATAATTGTTATTATTACGGTTAAACACGAGCCAAATCGAGCCGAGCCGAGCCGGCTCGAATTAAAATCGAGCCGAGCTTGAGCTCAAATTTTTAGCTCGATTAAGAGCTTGAGCTTGCCTTGGCTCGGGCTCGGCTCGGCTCGTGAACATGCCTACGTGTGATTAGATAATATATTTTGCAAAGTTGTTTAAATATTAAACATTTAGTAAACCATGATTATTTTCAAAATTATAGGAAATCATTGAGTCACTGATTTCAAAAGATCACACCAAATTGGAATTATATTATGTGGCCAACTTGTGAAAAAGCCATACTGTAGTATTTTTAAAATGAGTAACATTTTTCACAAGTCCATATATGGGCCTGACTTCTATAATAGGAGAGTTCAAACTGGTTTCATTGTCAAGTGACATGCTCAATCCAGCACAAGAGCATGTAGATGATAAACAATACATATTGTTAAAATATATAATATCAAAATTATGACAATTATATTAACAAAATAGGTTTGATTTCAACCCAAGCTGTTGAAAATCGATTGGGTCAAAAAATCATCTGCAAAATTAGTAGGCAGTTTAGGTGGCAAAATCATATTGAAGCAAAAAACAAAATGTAGGCATTAAAAAAATGTCGTGCTGAAGAATATACTATGAAGTGAAAATCAAAACCGCGCTGAAGAACTTCATGTCCCATTTAGTACTTGATCTGTTGGTAAACTTGATTGGGTCGGGACGGATTGGTCTGTGAGTGAATAATGAATAGAGTTTCATAAATAAATTACCGTCAAACGCGAATTCTATGATCGAAACTTGAGTTGATAATTGACCCAATCAAAAGTTTAAAGCTAATGTGACGAGTAAAATAATTATATGCAATAGGGAAGCAGTAGAAGATGAACTAATTTTGTCGTTTATTTAAATCAAACAAATAATTGAGGGCAATATTTGTGTTCTTTCTACTAATTTTAGACGAACACAAACAAAAAAATGAAACATATAAAAGATAATAGCCAATTACTTCTACCGTTGAGAAAGTCTTTTTATCAAAATAAGTTTGTTTGCTACTTGTAATGTTACAGGTGAACATTAACTGATTTATCAACACAATATATTCATTAAACCAAGTTGGTTGTGAGCAAAAGATGTATGTTTAGTTCAACATATCGTTGAGTAATGTCCAATAAAATTACCTTTTTAATGAATAAACTCATAAAGTGAGTATATACAACATACTTTGAAATGCAATATGCAATTGGGTGCACATGAAAAAAAATTAAAATTTGTAAGATTGGTTGCAAATTTCACGCAATCAATTCTCAACACCAAACCAAGACTTTACACGTAATTGAAAGTTTTAATCTAAAACCAATTTGATCCGGAATTGATCAAATATCCTAAAATGCCAAGAAAAAAAAATCCAGATTATAATCATGTATCACACGGATTTAGGAAATACACAATAATCTAAATCTGACCTAAAACTATTCAACCGTCAAAACAATTTCACTAATAAAACATGCAAATTGATGGATCTAAAGCACGGAATTATAAAATTACCTAATAATAAGCAACAATGGAAAACAGATTGGATTTGCGTTGGTAAGAAAAGGATTGACCAGAATAAATAATCATATTATTAACTATGATAAACAGTCTAAATCGATAACAGCGGTGGGGACGAACGATCTCGTAGGTTTAATCAGATAAGGGAGAAGGCAGCTAACTAATAGCAACGCTAGGGGTTGCAAGCTAGGGTTTGTTATTTGGGAGGGGTGTGTGTTGAATGAAAACAAATTGATTGAATAATATATGGATCCGGAAAACGTTATTTGGGTGGGTTAATCCGAAAAAAATACCATTTTACTTTATATGGGTTAAATAAGGTGAGGAGTGATGGGAGCTTGACAAATGGCAAAATAAAGTACCCGTTTATTAGAGTAGTAAGACGGAAGTCTGAATGAGAATATGTAATTCAACCAAATATTAATTTCTCTTTAATATATAAGTATTATATATATCGATCGATCATCACTGTTATGAACAGCGCCCCGAACTCTCATTTCTATCACCATAGCTACTTCACCACAATCATGCGAACATCAAACGAGTTGTTTAGGTTCCATCGCCATCTACGGTTTTGTAAACGATCACATGTTGGATTTCTCTGAATTGAACTCATGGGTTCGTCACTTTCTTTTGCAACTTTCTCAATATATGTGATTCCTAGAAAACAAACACTATAGTTGTGGTTCTACATGAAAAACTAAACAATTCACACCATGAATTTGTTTGATTTTGTAGAGAAATAAGAAATATGGAGATGGAGGTTGGTTATAGAAGTTTAATGTTTGAGATGTAGAAGACGAAGTGTTTCATCGAACGAAGAAACACGAAGTTTCGTCGGAAGGCCAAACATCATGGTACGTGGCGAGATTTAAAGGTCGTTGTGTTCCGTTGGATCGTATTGTGCTTCCGTCGGATCCGACGGATTAGGAGGGCTATTTTGGGTACTATGCGAAAACCATGGCTAAGTTGAAAAGAGGTTGATCAAAATGGCTATTTAAAGATTTTCCTAATATATAAATGTGAAAAAGTTAATCTGTTTTATTCTAACTCGTGTGTTATACGGGTAGTTAATCTAGTACATATATATTTAAAAATACGTCAGAAACGTTTTTGTTAGGTGTATCATGTATGCGTTTTAAATTGAATAGATTGATGTGTTCTGGTGATTACTGATGAGATCTAACATAACAAATGGAATCTATGAATGGGTCCAAGGCCATGTGTAAGTTTGTGATACTACTCTTTTATGAAAAAGTAAATAACAATTGGAATAATCACTGGCTTGTGGGGCACAAATGTCAATAATGTAAGATCAATCTAGTTCGACCACATGAATTATATACACTTGTTTTGTTATAAGAGAATTGGGTAGTAATATACTAACATTATCTCCATTAAAACTATCAAATTTGATGCTATATTATGTAGTATGGACACACTTGTTATAAGCAGTTGGTTTGGCTATGTTTGGTTTGGTTTAACTACACGGTTACTTTCAAGTCATAAACATTTTTTAAAAGTAACTATATTATCAAAACTATCAGTAAAAAACTATATAGGACGTAACTTCCAATTCATAAATTGTTAATTGAACTGTAACTGTAAACGAGTCGCATACATTCTCACATGACTGATTTGACTATTTAAATGATTCACTCGGTTCCAACTATTTCTCAAAGTCCTCGTTGTATATACAAAATATAATATTTTTATTTTTAAAGATAGTATTGTTCATAATGTTTAATATTAGTGGTTTTTGGTTTTTGAACAATTGTTTGAAATATAAATAAGCAGGAATATAATAAAGAAAATAGAAAATACTCAAATAGTTTTTTAAACTTTGAGCTTTTGACTTGAATATAGATGTAATAAATATTTCCAATAATGATTTGAAGAAGATGGAAGCTTCATGATTTAGCTAAGTTTCAATGATCTTGAGGGGCACTCTTATAGAAAGGAAATACGAGTACATCATTCTCAAATGTGATGATACCTTGAATGTAGGCAACTTTATCTTTATGTCCTAACTTATAAAACTGAAATGTATAAAATGACTAACTTCTAAATAAAATACTAAAAATTTTATTTAATCAAATAGTTGGTGGAAAAGTTTCAACATCAATATTCAATAGCTTGGCTCGATTCTTTTGATACAATAAAAATCCTTTGAACATTATTCAAGATTTTGATGGTATTCACTTATGCTATGGAAGTAGCTTTGTAAAATTGATTTCAAAGAAAGAGAAATCGTGCATATTAAAATTACCTTGTGACGAGGTTCGTATGATATTCAAAAACGGCCTCAACAATAGTTGACAAATAGGTTATATCGGAGTGAAGTGAACTAACTAATACTTTTAGACTATCCAAATAATGCTAGAGAAAAAAAGTTCAATTAGTAAAACTATATATATACCACTATTTTCCTTTTATGTGGCTTTTTCTTTGTCTATGTGGTATCATCACATAAATTTATCCCATAAAGTTATGCGATATCAATGTCTGAAAGATATTTCAAAACAGGTTGGTCATATGTTTGCTTTCATTGTTTGTTGGGCCAAGTTTCTATTGGGCTTCTTTGTCTTGTCTCAAGAATTTTGGGCTTAGTTTTTATTTTAGCTTTTTTGTTTTAATTATCAAGCAGGCTGTTTATGTGATTTTAGACTAAGCTAATCTATATGGTGTCAGAACATTCACATTAATAATCTCTATATCCAATGCAAAACCATGCCCCATACCCGATTTATTACCCAGGTATATGTTGGGTATCGTGCATTCCCACATGTATCAGGTATACTCTTAGTTTGTCAACCTTTTTTTTTGTTTTTATTTTCTGTTTTTAATTTCACGTATCAAGCAAAGCGATTACAATAAAGTGGCAGGTAAACGAGCAACAAGCTGCATCGTAATCCCTCTTGAATTAAGATTTTTCATGTATGTTTCTTTTACAGTTGTAATTCTTTTACACCTTTATTATATAACAATTCTTACAAATGAAAATATGATACACTACATACATATAAGCATTGTAATAGATATATATAATCAATACAATTTTTACATAACTTTATCTACATACTTTACGACACAAAATATAAATAATATTAAATATATAACTACATATCTCATACGAAAAATAAATGTTCTTTTTATATATGAATCTACCAAAAAAAAGCATTAATAAACAACAGTTAAAACTAATTAAATAATAAATTAAAAAAATTCGGGTATATATTCCGAGTAAATGGGTGTGATTTCTCGTATACCCCTCCTAAATGTTTCGGGTTTCATTTATACCCGTCTGACTCGGCTGTTTTTACCATCCAGATTAAGAGTGTCACTTTCACTGGATGAATACTAATCCCAAATGTCACACCCTAACCAACGGTGAAACATGTCGGGGCGTAACGTTGATTGCTCATAAGCTCAAGATATTAATTATAAAGTGGCAAAAATCATTTAATTTATATATATCATTTTCAAATACACAATTTAAATATATATTATCTACAACACAAACTAACAAAACGAAACATGAACATTTATCATTTGATAATAACCAAAAGGTAATTCTAATGTCTTACAACTTGCCATCTTCAAACAACTATACCTCTAACATGCGTAAAATAATATTATTTTATCAACATAAAGTTGGTGGGTTATACACAAGTTTGATATATATAATATGAGACAAAAAAACAATTCACATGTTACCATGACAATTACAACATTAAATGTAAATGATACAAATAATAACTGAGACGTCGTTCAAATTGGTATAAACCAAATTACAATGATAATTGCTATAATATTAATAATCGTGGACCCACTCAATTTAACACAAAGCTAAACTACTGAAGTAATGTATGATTAAACTAAATAAGGATGCGGATGAGAATGAGGCCAAATCAAATTTAAAGCAAACACATAAGCATATATAACCAAATAATACATAAACAATTAATGTGTAATTCACATATCACATGTGATCGAATTGTGGTTGAGGAACATTGGGTGTAAAGATGTGGTTGATATAACGTACGCATCTTACCCTCAAAAATATAAAAGTGAAAACGGGATGTGTAAAACTCACCTCTATAATAAGCGAGTACGTAGGCCGACATGAACAGACTTGACCAAACAATCCTAGCAATTTAATAACACTAATATAAATAAAAGATGATATATAAGACAAAAATAATATGATGGAGGCTAAAACTTGGGGTTTAATTATAGAGCGTAGAAATTATATATTTTAGTTTAAAATTCATACTTGTTGTGAAAGGCTATGAGATTAAACATTAAATGAAAATATTAATCAACTTAAATTAGTTAATTAAACATATCTGGTTTATTTAAAATAACCAAACCAATAAAAGAAAACCGAGAAAACAAGTTTAAGCGAGTTTTCGGTTCGAGTTCAGTCCGAATATCGTATGAGAACAGATGTGGTTCCGACATGACCAAAATAGAAGTATTAAGATGAGGTTATAAAAAATCAAAACTTAAATGAGTCAGAACGTTAAATTAATAAAAAAAACCATAATATAGCCATAACATAAACCATATAATTGAATTGATTCAATTGAATGTGAAGTCCCTCAGTCCATTGAAATTAGATGAGGGCATACGATCCAATGGTGATAAACTACTGGAAATTTCATAACTTACCCGAAGAATTAAAAGAGAGAATGAAGGACACACAAAGGTTGACTTTCAAAATTCCACAAGCCAAGAACTTGATATTTGTCACCAAAAACACGATTTGTTGTTACTTGAAGTGAAACAACAAAGGAGCAGAGGTTTATGCACTTAGTTTATAAAGTAATTTCGTTAATACTCATTTTATTTACGAGATTTAGCAAATCATTCATTTATGAAAGTGCATGACCCAATTAGATGCAAAAAATCCCGTCTTGGAGAACAAGTTAAAGGATTTAATGAAAAAAACATGAGCACGTTCATTTTCGTGGAGAATAATCAAGAATCACATGGAATTGGAAGGTTTTACATGTTAAAATTGAGTTTTTGGTAAAAATAAGCCAACAGATATGTCTGTCGCGCTTCGTGACAGATGGAGCCTTGGTTGTCGCGACGCGTGATGGACCAACAAGCTTCTGGATTCCTTCACCCATCGCTTATCATGATGGCTTTAGGATTGTCCGTATCATACCTCGTTGAGACCAAGAATAACAAAACTTTGATTTTTGATACTTTTAACCCTTGGATTTCGGTTAAATGCAATAATGAAATAATATAAACGATTTTAAGGATTGTTTGATACCTAGAATGGTAGAAACTATAAGTGAACATTCTATTCAAACACAACCAACAGTTGAGTACAAAGAAAATAAACACTACAAGCAAAAATTGCAAGAGCGAATAGAAAACAAACTCTTGCTAAAAAAAACAATTCCAAAATTAAATTTTGAATCTTCCCAAATTTAATGTTGGATTTGTTCCATTTTGCTAAAGTTTGTTTTCTGTTTGCTCTTGGAATTTCCACTTGCGGTGTTTACTTTCTTTGTACTCAATTTCCGGCGGCGTTTGAACAAAATGTGCACCTATAGTTGCTCCCGTTCTAACTATTTCACCATCTTCCCATTCATTTTCTACACAAAGTGGGGTGGTGATTAAATCGAAGTCATTGATGTTTTTCATTTCATCAAGTATAAAATTTACAAAGAATTTTAATGGGATAAGGTTATAGATTTTATAGATTGGTGGTGAGTATATATACATAAAGATTTTCAAATGTAAGTGAATCACATGAGTGGTGACCTGTCAATGATGACAAAACATTGAATACTCATGTGTATCCAGTCTGTCTTTCCATGTTTGCAACACAAGAAATATGTTCATTATCCAGTCTGTCTTTCCATGTTTGCAACACAAGAAATATGCTCATTATCCAGTATGTCTTTCCATGTTTGCAACACAAGAAATATGCTCAATCAAACGGTTTCAACTCAAAATATTCTAGTGGTGAAAGTAATGTGATGTATAATTGCACCTTGGATGCATGAATAGCAATGTGAAAAGTGATGTATGAAAAATGGTACACATAAACAAACACACACACATGCGTGTGTGTGATGGATTTGCTACAAACCATAGTTATACTAAAAGTGTAACAACATATCCTAGCCATGAAATACTTGAACTTGTGGCTAAGATTTAGGACCCATCAATTGCAATTAATGTGCTTGTCTAATTAGCTTAAAATTACCTTTGGTATTTATGTGGTTTTATTAGTAAAAACCACCTCCAAATCCATTAAATCTTTTAAAATTGTTTAATTAGTTACTGTTAAAACTTACAGCAATTAAAAATATATTTTTGAATTTACATTTAATTTTTTTCTCTTCCTAGCATATGAAAAAGGGGTAACTTTATAGACTAGTAACCAATTTTTAAAAGTGTTCCAATTAAGTTACTCAACTTTCATATTTTATTTGATTATAGTTATTGTGAAAAGATCCAATACACTAATGCTTAACATGCATTACGTACGCAAATCCATTTTTTCACGAATCGATTCATGAAATCACATACAAAGCTGAAGTGGTGTGTAATGTTCGGTTTAGCAAATGTAAAGGAATAAGGTCTAAATAGGATCCTAGGTGGATAATGTCGATTAAGGAATTTTCTTTAGTGGGGAAATGTATATACGGGTTTTCTAAATTCCTAATCTCCATATAGGTGGTTATATTAAGATCTCGATAAGCATATGACAAGCAAGTTCTAATTCTGTGAAGCAATTTCATAATATGGCATATTCGATATTTATTATATAATTAATGTATAAAGTATAGGGCTATCTCACAATAAATGTTGTCGATATGAAACATGTATACATGTCCACTTGACTCGTTATCCCCGCCTAAACCACCCCATTTTCAACTTCTTTTTGAAAATACATGTTAGGAAAATAATCGAGAAACTGAAAAACCAACCATGACCAGAAACCTATAACTTGGCATTAATGACAATAATTAACAGTTAACAATTTTGATTTCCGAACAATCTTCGAGGTACTATCGGGCTAAAAAAATTAAAATTGTTAAATGTTAAAAATTTAAGACTATTAAAGAACATTTAGAGGACGGGATTGAAATTCACTGTTTAACAATTTAAAAACCGGGGCTCTTATGTGATGGTTCTGACACCTAAATTTGCTATTACACTTCTAACACTTAAACTAAAATAACAAAATAAACAATGAAACCAAAATCACCTGATATAGATGACTATGTGGTGCTGAACGTGGCTCGTGAACACTCGTGGACACTCGTGAACACTCGTTTTCTCTAAAGACTATAACTGAATCTGCAAAATCTTAAAACATGTAGAAGCAAGCTTCTCACCTTGTGTAAGACATAGGTCTCGTAAGAATTTTTGCAAAAATCATTTTTTTCATTTATCTTATAAAAACAATTACCGACCCGAATTACTTAGTTTCGTAATAATTTTTGTTATACGAGTTAAAATGTTAAAATACTAACTGACTTTCGTAGGAATCACAGTTGCATTTAGTGTATGCAACAAGCCCTTTAAACCCCCGGTATACCAGGATGGCGAGTAAGGTATCATGAGAGTTTATAATGAACTACACCCACAAAGTTCCAAATACAACAAAATATACATGTACCTAGATTAACCACTTTTTGATGCTAAACATGTTTACTAATATGTATCAAAAACTTTTTTGGTGAAAGTCATATTAGAAGGTTTAAATCATGTTTTTACGGATTAAAAACATGGTTTAGAACCTTGACTGAAATCATAGAAAAAAGAACACGAAAGCACTCTGGGTAGCTTAACTGAACCCTCGTTTTATGATAAAAACTTTATCGAACACATCAAAATCCCAAGTTTTCTCATATAGTATCCCCACACTTAGCTTTTGGTATGATGGTACACTTTGAAATATGATTAGGAATATACAAACTGAAAAAATGCAAACCAAAAGAAAATGTACAAAATATACAAGTACCGCCATTTTTTTCCTCAAGGCGGGCGACTAGCACACTCCCGTGCATCCCTTACGTTATATGCACGCTCTTCCTTAAGAAGTTGCTCCCAATCTTCTAGAAAGCCAAGATCGCGCCCAAATATTGCTAATCTCCATTTTGCATCACGTTCAGGTGGTTTCTTTGTCTCCTTCCTTCTCCATGGTCGATTACCTTTCTCTACCACATTCTTACTATGTTGTTTCTCAACTACATTCTTCTGAACTGGCCTGTCAACCACAAAACATCAACTGTTTTGTGTGTTCCTTGTTCAAGGATACACACGTGTCAACAAAATCCGCCTTCTGGCTTTTCTTGTCAACAAGAAGGTCAATAGTATTTTCAAACAATGTTAACCGTTTATCACAATTCCCACACTTAATTCCCAATGTTCCCTTTGCACAATCAATCACCGCATGTGAATTTATATATATATATATACACATACATACATACATATATTCAAGTTGGTTTTTCGGATAAGAGGCGGGTCGGACACAATGTAGTGGCAAGCCAACTATGCAGCCCATACCATTATGCCTTGGGCCACATCCACCTCTGCTAGGATAATTAGTTAAGTTAGGTTTTTACAGTTTGATTACTTAAAGCCCGTATTCTAGTTATTGAAGAATTTAAAAGCAAATTAACTTTTCTAAGGTTTAAGGAACTAAAAAAAATTATATTTTTATGTTTCACGTAGTTAGTTATGTTATTTCGATTAAGCCTGAAGAGACATGGATTCAAAATCGGGTCGGGTCGAATGGATGTTCTGACCATCATCATGAAACCCTTACCTTAGTGGGTCAAGCCCGGTTAGGGGTTCCCTCCACAACCCCTTTGGCCCATTGGGCAATGGTTAGTAAACAACAATAATATAACAAATATAATACGTAATGTAATAAGCAAAGGTCGTACCTAGGGTTTAGGACCCTACCTCCACAAGTCCCCTGGGCGTGCAAGCATTTAGATGGAGCTCTGAACTTATTCGGAGTGCTTGGGGTTGACGATTAACGGTTTTTTCGACCTAATGCTTCCCACATGTACCTTTTTGCATGTATATCTACTTTGATGCGGGTTTTTAGAGGTTTAAATCATGATGGAAAGTTTGGGCATAATGAAGCGTATCCGTACTAAGTGAGGCGTGTTCGTAATGAGTGAAGTGCGTCCTTAATGAGCGGACGTGTCCGTTTTGGGCAGAGTGTGTCCGTTTTGGCAGAGTGTGTTCGTTTTGAGCGGGCATATTTTGAGATGACCATCCTTAGATTCGGTGCATAGCCGTATGGTTGAATTTTAAGGCTCCCATCCTCGGGCTTATTTAGAGGTTTCCAACCTTATATTTGGCGCATATCCGTATGGGTGAATTTTAAGGTTATTGTCCTCGGGCATATATGGAGGTGCCCAGCCTTATGTTTGGCGCGTAGTCGTATAGGTTAATTAAAGGTTCCCATCCTCGAGAGTATATGGAGATGTCCAACCTTATGTTCGGCATGCAGCCGCATGTTGTAGTATGTTTTGCATTAATATAAGCACTCAATTTTTTTTTAGCAATTTTTTATGCAAATCTTAGACACTCAAACTTTTCACTTTTTTTATTTAAGCCAAATATATCAACCCATAAAATAAGTGAATTCCATCCCACGTTGGTGGAGGAAAGAAAATGAAATGCTTCCACCTTGGTATAAGTAAGAAAGTGAGTTTTTGTCCCATATCGCAAGATTATAAAACTAGTAAGCTCTTTATAAGAATGCTAGTTTATATGATAATGTTCTTATAAGACAAATCACACCTAGTGGTTCTAGCATACGATGTGAAGCACCCAACGCGCACGTACACAGGCTTCAGCAAAATTTGATAGGCGCAATGTGGCGCTTTGATAGCGCAATTTTCACTTCGCACGCAACTTGTTCCTTCGTGCTACGTAAATAATTGAATTCAATCTCCTTCGCGATACGCGAAGCACTGTCAATTATCTGAAAATATTTTGTCTTTCGTGTTAAGAGAAGAAATTCTTTGCGCTAAGCGATGTGATAGGCACGCAACAGTGACACGTGTCACGCCACATTGCATAGATAGGGATCACTCGACAAAGCTATGGTTGCTTCGCTCTACGCGAAGCCGTTGATGGTGTTAGTTCGCGCTATGCAGACTGACCCAGTTTCAAGTATAAATAGGTTGGGATAAATACTTTATTTTCTCGTCTAAAAACTGATTTCTCTCATACTTTTTATTACATTTAGAAGTTGGTATAATACTCTCGAGTAATCGTAACGATACCCTCTCCGATCGATAAAAACTTTTATACACGAATCCGAAAGCTTTGCCTGTACAAGTTAAGACATTGTGCCATCGTGTAAATTTTCTAATCTTATGATTATCATTATAATTATTGGGTTTATACTAATTTAAATATGCTACGTTGTGTTTAACCTAGTTTTGTAATACCAGAAATCGCTAGTTTATTATATACTTACAAGGTAAAACATTCGAGTTTTTGTACAACTCACATTTGCGTGAGATAACTGGTTTTCAATACTGTCATGATGATTTTTAAACCTATTAAACTCATGAAAAGTAAATTAAATACTTTTAAAATATATTCAAAAGGTTTTAATCACATTAGAGTTATTAAGTGTCTATAGACTTACGGGGTGGTTACTATTGGTATTGTGGGGTTTTGTATACAAGGCTTGCCTACTGGGCAATTACATGTTACTTATTGGAAAAGTGTTAGCCAATAAGAAATATGACCAAAGTCACAGATGTGGTTGAGTGACAAGTACTTTTCGGTAATTTGTAAGCAGGTAGATATAAAAACAGCTTAATGTTGTAACTGTAAAACGTGTCATTTACATGTGAATGCTCTCACCAGTATTTCCTGATGATCATATACTTTTTTAAACATGTTTCAGGTAACTTTTTAGAGACAATGGAATGATGCCTACGGATTCCAGCTTAAATAAGTGGTTTGTCTCCAAAATAATGAAACGTGTTTTGTAAATTAGGGTTTATCACTATAAAACTTATGTTTGTTTAAAATTGGGTTTTATTCCTTGTTTATGAAATAAGAATCATGGTATTTTATAACTCTGATCCTCTTTCCTAACTGCAGTCTTAATGAAATATTCCGCTGCAAATTTATTTTAATAAACACCGATACCAACACTCAATGTTCATAGCTCCCCTCCCGGGGTATAGGGTGTCGGGGGCTGTGACAGCTGAAGTGGTGTAAGAGCCGTTGTTTAAGCAATATGTGTATTTTAATAATACATAATCTTAAAATTAAGAGTTAGGAAACAAACGTATTAACCTATGTGTTAACTATATGGATAAGATTCTAACCGCACGTAAATATAAATAAGTAAATATGATTTTTTTCGTTTCGAGTTTGTTGTTTTATTGTTTTTTATTAACAGCATGAGCGAGCTCATTGAATTTTTCGGAATCATATCCATTAACACTACGGATTTGGAAGAAGAAAACCATAGTGATATTGAATACCTAGAGCCTATGGTATTCCAAGCACAACCTCTCGAACGACCAAAAGCAAAACAAAGAAGAATACTTAAGGATTGGCAAAGAGGATTGAGGAAAAAAAAGAATGAAAGAAGAACGATAGTCACAGAACCACCTCCACAACTAGAAAAACCCACTCGACCACAACCCTCTCAACACAACCTCCTACACAAAAACCAATGCACAAAATACTAGGTAAATGCCTAGATGAATGTGAAATTTTTGAACCAATAATAAATGATATCGGTGTAGGAACCTCAATCAATCCAACCATAACATTTTAAACCCAAGAAAATATACACCCCTGATGACATCATTAGCCAATCCCAGATGGAAGAGTGGTGGACCAATGATTGGCAATTCCATACCTTGATGACAAATCCTTATGCACCATTCCAAGCCGAAACATCCAACTACCCCAATATGAAATCGGAGAATATGGTGGAGCTACGCCATTATGGGGAAGAGTTGATAAACACTGGCAACAGGGTAAGGAATATTGGGGAGAATATCACTTGGAAATATCATGACCGGAACCCTACATATAATGACTACTAACATATATATAATATCTATATGTTTATTATCGTAATTTCTTTCTTATAAAAAATGTGTATGTATGTATGTATATATATTTATATATATATATAGGGGATGGTTCAGGAGAGAAATGAGATTATTACGAAAAGTGATCTTGAACCATTGATTTGGTCAAATCAATGATCCAGATTTATAGTGACAATTGTGTAATAAATTGAAAACTGATATGGAAAGTTTTAATGATGAAGGATATAATGGTAAATTTTGGTTATGTAACCTACTAAATTTAATTAAACAAGCATAATTAGATTAATTTATTAAGCTGACACTTTCCCAAATTTAGCTAAATTACATAAATAATAATAAAAGTTCATATTTTATGTATAAAATATATACAAACATATGTATGATTAATTGTGTGTATGTGGAATGTAAGATTGTGTAGGTAAAACTTTCATATTTTTACAAGGATTATTAATTTAACTATGTTACAGTCAATTTGTGTAGGGAAATTTTTAGTTGTGTATGTATATGTGTTGTAAATAGAGTTCTGTTACCTACAAAATCACATTTGGCTTAAATGCGAATAATATGTAGGTTAATTTGAATAATGTGTAGGTTAATATTATGATCAGTGTAGGTTAATATTATGGTCTGTGTAGGTTAATATGAATAATGTGTAGGTTATTATTATGATTGATATAGATTATAGTATGATCTGCGTAGATTAATATGAATAATGTGTAAGTTATTATTATGATTGGTGTAGGTTATTAGGATTTAATTAATGTGAGTTAATTCTTTTCAAATATAAAAAAAATTGAATGCTCCTATTACCCTTGTAATTAATTAAAAGGAAAATTTTTGATTGGTTGAGATGACTTCTCGCACTTCTCGCAATAATCTCATTTCTCTCATGAACTTAAACCTATATATATATATAACAAACATATAGGATAAATAGATTAGATGTAAAATATAGTGATGCATATATATGAAAAAGAGTAATTGTCGCAATGATCGACTATTTTGACATATTTTGTGCATATGTGTTATTAATATCTTGCTTACTTTATTATTTAGTTACGATATTCATAATTCCTTCTTGTTTTCAACTCAAATCTCGCATGAAGTTTCCTCTAACCAAACCAATCATGAAAATGAGCACAATCATGAAAACGAGCATAATCATGAAAATTCTAATCAAGCAAGTGCTCTGAATATGAATGCCATTGAAAATATGATAGCTCAGAGAATTGCTGATGCAATCCCTCAAGAGATAAGACTAAGTGCAACAAACGAATGCCCAACCTATAGGCTAGTAAAAGTGTGAATTAAGGAAATAGAAATAAGAATATATTACCAAAAAGTAAAAAAATAGCGGTTGTACTTACAAGGATTTCTTGGTCTGTAAGCCAACTGAATTTTCAATAAATGAAGGAAATATTACAGCACTTCGCTAGTTAGAAAAGACAGAAATTGTTATAAGAATCAGTAAATGTGATGAAAAAGATAAAATATTATATGCTTCTAATCTCTTCATTAATGAAGCATTAGAATGGTGGAACATAGTTCTCCAAGCAAAAGGAATCAACATAGCTTACACAATGACCTGGAAAAAATTCAAAGAAATAGTGGAAAGGAAATTATGTCCTCCCCATGATTGAGAAAAGGTTGCTACCACGTTCTAAAACCACAAGATAGAAGGTGTGAAATGTCGAGATCAGTACCAATATGCAAGACCGGTACCGGCTTTGGCTTCGTCAGAATCAGTACCAATTTCTTGTTATATTTGGGGATTAGTAAGTGAAATCTATGATCTGGTAAAGTCGATAGGCCTCAAACTATTGAGGAGACAGTTGAACTAGTCAATACTATGACAGACGGATTAATCCGCACACATGAAGAAAACAAAAAGAAGGATTTGGCCCAAAAGACCCAAGAATTTTGAAAGAAAGGGACATGTCAATCCTATTGTCAGCCTTTTTGTAAAATCTGCAGAAAGAGGCACTAAGGAAGATGTGCTTTTAACAAAACTATGTATTGCAATTACTGCAAAATGGCTAGTCAACCGGATGATGAATGTAAAAGGAAAGAAACCTGCGTTTGCTATAATTGTGGAGAACCTAGCGACATCCGTCCAGAATGTTCAAAACTGATAAAGGCACTTGACAACAAGCAAAGAATACAGATGTACCCAATAAGAATATGCGAGCCTTGCAGCTTACTGCACAAGAAGCAATAATGATTCCAGACATCATTGCGGGTACGTTTCTTAGATGTTTAAGTTAAAGTACTGTGTGATTCCAGAGCAAATCAAAGTTTCATAAACACGAATTTTTGTCAAGCGTTAAATCAACCTTTAACCAAACTAAATCAAGTCTGCACAGTACAAACGTCCGACAGTAATTTCACACATATTCATGAAGTACTTTGAGGAGAAAATATATACTTGCTAGGTCATAAGTTTAAAGCAAATTTACTTCCAATGAATCTGACTAGATTCGATGTCGTATTAGGAATTGACTGGTTAGCAGCCAATCTTGCTCGAATATTATGTAATAAGAATTATGTTGAGATTTGTACGCCAACAAGAGAGATTATTATAATTCAAGGAAACAAAGTTACTATACCTACAAAGTTTATATCAGTAATGAAACAGACAAACTACCTAAGGAAGCAAGGCGTAGTATATATGATTTTTATAATCATTAGCACCAAAGGAAATGAGCTAAAGGAAATTCCGATAGTATCATAATTCTGATGTTTTTCCAGAACCCTTAACAACCAACTGATCGTGAAGTCGCATTTAGAATTCATGTGGTACCTGGAATAGTGTTAGTTGCTAAAGAACCATATAGATTAGCACCAACAGATATGTTAGAACTAAAGAAGCAATTAGTTGAATTGCTAGAAAATGGTTTCATACAACCAAGCTGATGTGTTGCAAAACACATAGCGTTTTATCCCGTTTTTGTGTTGTTTTGTTCGTAAACCGTTAAAGAATATAACTTTTTCTTGCATGAAATTAAATGTTTGTGTATATGATAGGTCCCATGTTGAAGAGAGCGAAAAAACGAGTTAATGAAGAAAAAATCTGCTCAAACGGGATTTGGATGAAGCCGGTATGCGCGTTTGAAGATAAACGAGTCAGAAAATGAAGAAACGAGCACCCAGGACCTGGCCGCGCTACGCGACCAGGTGAGGCATCTACACCCGCGCTATGCGACGTCCCACATGTCTTAAAGGCTTCCAAGAATGTTCAGGAATCAGCTGCCCAATCTATTTTGTCTTCTAGTGGGCCTTGTGGTCTTGTTTTAACCTATTTTATAATAGGAAGTAGGTGTTTAAACATATACATAAAGGGCTAATACCCTATGAATGAATTTAATATAATATTTCCAGCCACCACCTACTCTAGAGGAGAAACCAAGGAGGACAAGCTTAAGGTTCTACATTTTATCCTTCGGTTGTCGGTTTTGACTATTTTAACGTTTGTGAGTTCGTTTTTGGTTTTTAATCATTCAAATCTTTTGTAATAAGATTTATATGAACATGTTTACCATTTATATCTATTTTATCTACTGTTCATTGATTATGATTGGCTAAATCTCTTTGTTCTACCTAGGTTAGATAATTATTGTTCGGTTTTGATGAACTAAATGGATTGTTTGATTAATATGACTTGAATTGCTATTGAAAGTTTGGTTTAACATTGAATTAGGTTGTGTTTAGTGGCTGTGAATTTGTTAATTACACTCATATACCTCTTGCTTTGATTGATTGAATTAGAGTTGGTTGATTTTAGCTTGTTTGAACATCTTTACTTTGTGTTTAGAGATTGTTTGCGGGTGTACAACCGTAGGGTTTAAGTGGGTAAGTTAATTGATTAGATTCAGCGGGTAGGCACCTTATTAGAGACCGAGAGGTGATAGGAAGTAAGGTCGTCTCATAGCTTTTACTTATTAGGATTAGGATCGCGCGAGAGCGGGTTCGGTTCTTGTCGGGTTTGGGTTTTGAGCGATTAGTTGATCTAGTTTAAGTTAAACTAAATTGATCCTCTATCCTTGGTTGCGTAGTATTCGTCTCCCTTAGGGTAGTGTGTCGGTGAGACCGAGAGGAGAGTCGACATTTGAACACTTTAACAGTTTGTTTCTGTCACACCCGGCCCTAAACGGCGGAAACAGCCGGGCGCGCGCGAGTGGGGATTGATAGTCAAGCACGGGTCATTGCAAACATTTAAGAAAAATAAAATTTCCATTGTGCATGAAATGTCTAGTACAAAATTCATTACATTGTTTAGAATTACATAGAAACATCCAAGTATGAAAATCATTGAAGATTTCCGCGCCATATCCCCTCACACGGCGGGAACAACTGCGCGTGTGGAAGGGATAGAACTAAAATCTTCCAAAAAAAGCTAATTTTATGGATGTTCTGCGTGAAGTGCTCTATGTGTGACTCCTTGCGCTACTTACCTATCACCTGAAAGACACGTAAAAACATTTGAATCAGTATAAACTGAGTGAGTTCACAAGTTTTGGTGACTTGATAAATCGTATTGCATCATAATCTTGATAAAGCCATATTGAAACATATTTCTGATAACATTGTTTAAACATATGCTTGATAAAACCGTATCGAAACATAGTTTTGATAACATATTCTTGATAAAACCGTCCCGCGGGTCACGCGCAGACATTCCTGAACCGTGGCGCTGCCACTATAATAATTTAGATATACCGTCCCGCGGGTCACGCGCAGACATTCCTGAAAACCGTGGCGCTGCCACTATAATAATTTAGATATACCGTCCCACGGGTCACGCACGGACGTTGTGCCGGAAAACAAGGCGCTCGTCTTTGTAAGAGGTGCGACCTCTACGAGCGGGCTCAATCCCATAGTACTACCCCGTGACATACTAGGCACCCGTCTTTGCAAGGGGTGCGACCCCTACGAGTGGGTTGATCAAACACAGTAGTCCCTACCCTTAGAGTTCCAATGGTAAAGTGATCACTTACTCGTATCGCACTCACATCGAAAACCATAGATAACCGTTTGCATTGCTCGAAAATATTCCATAAAGAAACATAATTTAAACACATAATCGTTTTCATTACTTGTAAGAGTACCATGACAAAGCATAATTTAAGTACGTGTCCCTCGCCCTAAAAAACAGTTTAAAAACAGTGAAAATAGTGAAAATAGGGGCTGTGAGACTCACCTGTGATTCTTGTTAAGTAGTGGTTTTAGATTAAACGAGATTCGGGTTCCTTGGTGTTTAGCCTTAAAATTGGAACTCTAGAATATGATTAAATAACAAGAAATATGTATATTAAGATCAAGAATTCGAAGAATATAAGGGCTGGTTAGAATAGTAATCTCAAGACTAAGGTTTCGGCTTACCTAGTGATGGATACGGAAATGGAAACGGATGCTTGGGAGAGAATTACAGATTTAAGAGAGTTTGGGGTGTGTTTGTGTGATGTTTTATTCAAGGATTGATACATATTTATAGGCAGATTCAAGGGAACACAATCCCTTGATTTAGGGGAATAAAATCTTATCATATCTAGGTGTAATGATGACAAAGTATGGGATTTATTATTATTTATTCAGGGATGGGGGTGATAGTCCTAGGGAGTGGTTAGAAAGATTCTGATTGATTTTGACAGGACATGCAGGACAGTGGTTGGTGGGAGTAGGTACGGCTGACAGCTGACATTTCGTGTTATAGTATACTTTTCCTGGTACTGTTGTCAGTGTGTAGTCAAAAGGTAAAAATATCTGAAACACGCTACTGGTCCCTTCTGGGCGGGGGAAATCCCCTTACACTTGAGAAATAGACTAAGTGTTTTGTGCGTGTAGCCTTGCGCGTATAGCTTTCTGCGTGTAGGCTGTTTCTTTGCTGCGGGTAGGCGCGTAACCTTCTCGCAGTCAGGGACGTTGAGTTTCATTTGTAGATTCTCCATGAGGTCTTGGTATTTCAACATAGTGATCAGTTATGTTGAAGTCAATTCCATCCTGGAGCTTCAGACAAACTAGCTCTCAATGTTCCCGCCATGCGGGGAGGTTAGCCCCCTTTCCGCACGCGCATAAATGATTTGGGATGCACCCGCCTTAGCATCAGGCGGGGCGTCCACCCATTAGACATGACAAAATTAAGTTGAGAACATAAAGCCAAAACATCCGCGCATGGCGCATATAACATATGCACGCGCTGATTCTAACATGGCGCGCTCGCGCAGGGCGCATATAACATATGCACGCGCTGATTCTAACATGGCGCGCTCGCGCAGGGCGCATATAACATATGCACGCGCTGATTCTAATATGGCGCGCTCACGCATGGCGCATATAACATGCACGCGCTGATTTTAATATGGCGCGCTCGCGCAGGGCGCATATAACATAATTACCTAATAATTAGGTTGATTACTTGGTTTATGGGATTGGGAAATTACCGGGTGTCACATTCTCCCTCCGTTAAGAGAATTTCGTCCCGAAATTTAGGAGGCGTTGCTGGCGGGAGCTATGCTTTGAAAGAGGTGTGGGTATTTCTTGCGCATTTGGTCTTCTCTTTCCCAAGTGAATTCAGGCCCACGCCTTGAGTTCCATTGAACCTTTACTAACTTGAATCGGCTTCTTCGCAACTTTTGTTCTTTCCAATCGGTTACTGCTATAGGCTCTTCTACGAAGTGTAGTTGTTTGTCGATACGAATCTCTTCCAATGGTAGAATTAACGTTTCGTCAGATAAGCACTTCTTGAGGTTGGATACATGAAACGTGTCATGAACTCCACTAAGTTCGGCGGGTAATTGGAGCTTATAAGCAACTGGACCGATCCTTTCCAGGATCTCAAATGGTCCGATGTATCGCGGATTCAACTTTCCTCGCTTGCCGAAACGGGGGACTCCTTTCCATGGAGAGACTTTCAAAAGCACTTTATCCCCTACTTGAAATTCCAATGGTTTTCTTCTCACATCAGCATAGCTTTTCTGTCTGTCGCGCGCTGCCTTAAGGCGATCCCGTATCTGAAAAATCTTATCCGTCGTTTCTTGGATCAATTCTGGACCAGTCATTTGTTTGTCTCCCACTTCAGCCCAACACAGCGGGGACCTACACTTGCGCCCATACAGGGCTTCAAACGGCGCAGCCTTGAGGCTTGTATGATAACTGTTATTGTATGAAAATTCAACCAATGGGAGATGAGTATCCCAGCTACCTCCGAAATCGATTGCGCATGCGCGCAACATATCCTCTAATGTTTGAATGGTTCGCTCGCTTTGTCCATCCGTTTGGGGATGATAAGCCGTACTCATGTCAAGACGAGTACCTAAAGCCCCCTGTAACGATCTCCAAAATCTTGAGGTGAACCGACTATCTCTATCAGAAATGATGGACACCGGGACTCCATGCTTTGAAACTACTTCTCGAATATACAATCGGGCTAACTTTTCCATCTTATCGGTTTCCTTGATCGGCAGGAAGTGTGCTGACTTAGTTAGCCGGTCTACTATAACCCAAATCGTGTTGTAACCCCCAGGTGTCCTTGGCAGTTTGGTAATGAAGTCCATAGAGATTTGTTCCCACTTCCACATGGGAATTTCTGGCTGTTGAAGCAACCCAGACGGTTTCTGGTACTCGGCCTTCACCTTTGAACACGTCAGGCACTTACTGACATACGTCGCGATGCCGCCCTTCAGATTGGGCCACCAATACAGCGCTTTAACATCTTGGTACATCTTGTCTGCGCCAGGATGTACAGAATATCGCGTTTTGTGAGCTTCGTTTAACACTTGTTCGCGCAATCCTCCCTTGAGAGGGACCCATATGCGGTCAGCAAAATATCGAGTGTCGTTCTCTTTGAGTTCCAAATTCTTATTCATACCCCCAAGGGATTCGTTCTTGACAAATTCTGGTTTCAGGGCTTCTTGTTGAGCTTCTCGGATGCGGGTAGTGAGATCTGCGCGAATGGTCAATCTTAGAGCCTTAACTCGTAGCGTCCTTGCGCGCTCTTTCCTACTTAGAGCGTCTGCTACCACATTCGCCTTTCCAGGATGATACTTTATTTCACAATCATAATCATTCAATAACTCAACCCATCTTCGTTGCCTCATGTTTAAATCCTTCTGATCAAATATGTGTTGAAGGCTCTTGTGATCCGTAAAAATCAAACACTTTGTACCATAAAGGTAATGGCGCCAAATCTTTAGCGCGAAAACAACTGCTCCAAGTTCCAGATCGTGCGTGGTATAGTTCCTTTCATTGGCCTTGAGCTGACGAGAGGCATACGCTATGACTTTGTTTCTCTGCATAAGGACACATCCGAGTCCTTGATGTGATGCGTCGCAGTAGACGACGATGTCATCCGTCCCCTCGGGCAGAGATAAAATTGGCGCACTACATAACTTTTGCTTTAACATTTGAAATGCTGCTTCCTAGTTTTCGCCCCAATCAAACTTCTTATCTTTCTGGATTAGCGCGGTCAGAGGTAAAGCTATCTTGGAGAAGTTCTCAATGAAACGTCGATAGTAGCCAGCTAGTCCTAGGAATTGCCTCACCTCAGTTGGTGTTTTTGGCGCTTCCCAATTCTCGATGGCTTTGACCTTGGAGGGATCGACGTGTATTCCTTTCTCGTTTACAACGTGACCGAGAAAGTGAACTTCTCTAAGCCAAAACTCACATTTAGAAAACTTTGCATACAGCTTTTCTTTCTTTAGTAACTCCAAAATTAGTCTTAGGTGTTGTTCATGCTCAGCTTTGGTTCGGGAGTAAATCAGAATATCATCTATAAACACAATCACAAACTTATCCAAGTATGGTTTGCACACACGGTTCATCAGATCCATGAATACAGCCGGCGCATTAGTTAGCCCGAAAGGCATCACTAAGAACTCATAATGGCCGTATCTAGTTCGGAAGGCTGTCTTCGGCACGTCTTCCTCATGGACCCTAAGTTGGTGGTATCCTGACCGTAGATCTATCTTCGAATAATAATTGGATCCCTGCAATTGATCAAATAAGTCATCAATCCTCGGTAAGGGGTACCGATTCTTGACTGTCAGCTTGTTCAGTTCTCTGTAGTCAATACACATTCTGAAGGAACCATCCTTCTTCTTTACAAAAAGCACTGGAGCTCCCCAAGGTGAAAAGCTTGGGCGTATGAAACCCTTATCCAACAGTTCCTGCAACTGATTGGATAGCTCTTGCATCTCAGACGGAGCTAGTCGATAGGGTGCTCGAGCTACTGGCGCAGCTCCTGGGACCAAGTCGATTCGAAACTCGACTTGTCGCGGCGGCGGTAATCCGGGCAAATCTTCAGGAAAAACTTCTGGAAATTCGCGCACCACTGGTAAGTTTTCAATCTTTCGCACATCTCCTTTCTTCTCTACTACGTGCGCCAGGAAGGCGTAGCATCCTTTCCTCAGGCACTTGCGCGCCTTTAGACACGAAATGAGTTTTGTCGCAACTCCACTTCTTTCCCCTTGAATTACCAAGGTTTCTCCGCTCAACAGTGGGATCCGAACCTGCTTCTCATGGCAAATAACTTCCGCGTGGTTCTCGACTAACCAATCCATACCTACCACAATGTCAAAACTTCCCAAGTCTATTGGTAATAAGTTAATATTGAATCCGTGACCTCCCATGACCAATACGCATTGCTCAGTCCTCTCGCTCGCGCATAACTGCCTACCATTGGCTAGTTCTATAGTATAAGGCGTGTCTAGCCTACTGGTTGCTAGGCCTAGGGAGTTTTTAAACTCAGTGGATATAAAACTTAGGTCAGCGCCAGTATCAAATAAGACAGATGCAAAATGGTCGTTAAGTAGAAACGTACCAGTTACTACATTCGGTTCTTCTTTGGCTTCGCCCGCGCCGATCACAAAGGCTCTCCCGCGAGCTTGGTTTCTCTTTTGCGGGCAATCCCGACTGAAGTGTCCTGGCTTCCCGCATGCGTAGCAGCTATCGCTTCCCCCAGTTTCTTTGGCATGGCAATTCATCGTCTTGTGCCCTGGCTTGTTACATTTGGCGCATACAAGGCTTGCGCATTCACCCCCGTGGTGATACTTGCATCTGCTGCACCATGGGTGAGGCCCGTTGTACACTTTTCGTGGTGGCTCCGCGGCTTGAATCGCGTAAGCCCTTACGCTCTCCTGTTTCTTGAATGGTGGCTGCTTTGAGTCGGACCCTCGGTGGTGAGAGTTCCATTTCCTCTTGGGATCAGAGGTTCGTTGCTTGATTCCGCGCGCAGTTAACATGCCCGCACGGACCGTATCCCTTGTAAGGGTGATGGCCCGCGCTACTGCCTCATCAAAGGTTGGAGGCGCTGCGGCGTTGAGCGGAACCCTAACAACATGAGGTAACCCAAAGATATACCTCTCGATCTTCTTCTCCTCCGTGTTTGCCATGTCTGGCACCAACTGGCAAAGCTCGTTGAAAAGGTTGTTGTAGGCGTCGATATCAGTTCCTACCATGGTGTGGTTCCAAAATTCCTGCTGTAGACTCTGAATCTCGGCGCGAGAGCAGAACTTTTTCATCATCATCTCCTTCAGCTCCTCCCAGGTCCTGTGGAGAGCAACTTCTCGCCCCAATGTTTTCGTTTGAAGCTTCCACCAAGACGAGGCCGCTTCTTGAAACATGCAGGTCGCGTAAAGGACCTTTTGGTTTTCACTACATCCACTAATGGAGAGAACTATCTCCATCTTGTCGATCCAGTTGTAGAGCCCAATGGCTCCTTCGGTGCCCTTAAATGGCCAAGGCTTACAGGCCATAAATGTCTTATAGGAGCATCCTTTGTCCAAAGCTCCTGATTCGGGTTCTGGGGTTTCGGTCTCCTGACGACCCTGACTTGATTCGGCCTTGCTGGCCTCATGCGTTGCGATCGCCTGCGCGATTATTTCTGCGAGTTCCTCGGGCGTCATGGTAATTCCCTTGGCTCTGGTTGGAGGCATTCTCGTTTTTCTTAAAAAAAAGAAAATATATCAAACTTAGCGCATGTACCCTGAGCACATAGTGTTTTTCCTTAATGTTTACTAGACATTGTGTGACCCGTGTTCCTAAGTGCGTGTGTGGTTTCTTTTGAAAATATTTTCTTTGCAAAATATTTCATGCGATTCCCCCACGGTTATAGTCTAGGTTAAAACTTCTTTCCTAGTTCGCTATAACCAATGCTCTGATACCAATCTGTCACACCCGGCCCTAAACGGCGGAAACAGCCGGGCGCGCGCGAGTGGGGATTGATAGTCAAGCACGGGTCATTGCAAACATTTAAGAAAAATAAAATTTCCATTGCGCATGAAATGTCTAGTACAAAATTCATTACATTGTTTAGAATTACATAGAAACATCCAAGTATGAAAATCATTGAAGATTTCCGCGCCATATCCCCTCACACGGGGAGAACAACTGCGCGTGTGGAAGGGATAGAACTAAAATCTTCCAAAAAAGCTAATTTTATGGATGTTCTGCGTGAAGTGCTCTATGTGTGACTCCTTGCGCTACTTACCTATCACCTGAAAGACACGTAAAAACATTTGAATCAGTATAAACTGAGTGAGTTCACAAGTTTTGGTGACTTGATAAATCGTATTGCATCATAATCTTGATAAAGCCATATTGAAACATATTTCTGATAACATTGTTTAAACATATGCTTGATAAAACCGTATCGAAACATAGTTTTGATAACATATTCTTGATAAAACCGTCCCGCGGGTCACGCGCAGACATTCCTGAACCGTGGCGCTGCCACTATAATAATTTAGATATACCGTCCCGCCGGTCACGCGCAGACATTCCTGAAAACCGTGGCGCTGCCACTATAATAATTTAGATATACCGTCCCACGGGTCACGCACGGACGTTGTGCCGGAAAACAAGGCGCTCGTCTTTGTAAGAGGTGCGACCTCTACGAGCGGGCTCAATCCCATAGTACTACCCCGTGACATACTAGGCACCCGTCTTTGCAAGGGGTGCGACCCCTACGAGTGGGTTGATCAAACACAGTAGTCCCTACCCTTAGAGTTCCAATGGTAAAGTGATCACTTACTCGTATCGCACTCACATCGAAAACCATAGATAACCGTTTGCATTGCTCGAAAATATTCCATAAAGAAACATAATTTAAACACATAATCTTTTTCATTACTTGTAAGAGTACCATGACAAAGCATAATTTAAGTACGTGTCCCTCGCCCCGAAAACAGTTTAAAAACAGTGAAAATAGTGAAAATAGGGGCTGTGAGACTCACCTGTGATTCTTGTTAAGTAGTGGTTTTAGATTAAACGAGATTCGAGTTCCTTGGTGTTTAGCCTTAAAATTGGAACTCTAGAATATGATTAAATAACAAGAAATATGTATATTAAGATCAAGAATTCGAAGAATATAAGGGCTGGTTAGAAAAGTAATCTCAAGACTAAGGTTTCGGCTTACCTAGTGATGGATACGGAAATGGAAACGGATGCTTGGGAGAGAATTACAGATTTAAGAGAGTTTGGGGTGTGTTTGTGTGATGTTTTATTCAAGGATTGATACATATTTATAGGCAGATTCAAGGGAACACAATCCCTTGATTTAGGGGAATAAAATCTTATCATATCTAGGTGTAATGATGACAAAGTATGGGATTTATTATTATTTATTCAGGGATGGGGGTGATAGTCCTAGGGAGTGGTTAGAAAGATTCTGATTGATTTTGACAGGACATGCAGGACAGTGGTTGGTGGGAGTAGGTACGGCTGACAGCTGACATTTCGTGTTATAGTATACTTTTCCTGGTACTGTTGTCAGTGTGTAGTCAAAAGGTAAAAATATCTGAAACACGCTACTGGTCCCTTCTGGGCGGGGGAAATCCCCTTACACTTGAGAAATAGACTAAGTGTTTTGTGCGTGTAGCCTTGCGCGTATAGCTTTCTGCGTGTAGGCTGTTTCTTTGCTGCGGGTAGGCGCGTAACCTTCTCGCAGTCAGGGACGTTGAGTTTCATTTGTAGATTCTCCATGAGGTCTTGGTATTTCAACATAGTGATCAGTTATGTTGAAGTCAATTCCATCCTGGAGCTTCAGACAAACTAGCTCTCAATGTTCCCGCCATGCGGGGAGGTTAGCCCCCTTTCCGCACGCGCATAAATGATTTGGGATGCACCCGCCTTAGCATCAGGCGGGGCGTCCACCCATTAGACATGACAAAATTAAGTTGAGAACATAAAGCCAAAACATCCGCGCATGGCGCATATAACATATGCACGCGCTGATTCTAACATGGCGCGCTCGCGCAGGGCGCATATAACATATGCACGCGCTGATTCTAACATGGCGCGCTCGCGCAGGGCGCATATAACATATGCACGCGCTGATTCTAATATGGCGCGCTCGCGCATGGCGCATATAACATGCACGCGCTGATTTTAATATGGCGCGCTCGCGCAGGGCGCATATAACATAATTACCTAATAATTAGGTTGATTACTTGGTTTATGGGATTGGGAAATTACCGGGTGTCACAGTTTCCCGGTTTGTTCTTAAAATCAACTAAGTGTAAGTTAGAGTTTGTTAGTGAGACTGAGAGGTGATCTGGCTTTCTTGAGTGAACCTTAGTTGAGTCATCCTTATGAACCGGTGTCGTGAGATTCTTTAATCCATTATCTTATTATACCTTCAATATGATTCTTACCTAGGTAGACGTTTTCTCCAATTGCAGTTAAGTCTCTTAGTTTCATCAAGTGTTTAGTTAAGTTTAGTTAATTAATTTAGTTAAAGTAAGTTAGGTCAAGTAGTTAATTATTAAAAATCATTTAAATATTCTTAGGTGAGTCTTGGTTAGATTTAAGTATTAAAAACGTTTTCACGTGTCCTTGTGTTCGATACTCGGACTTCCTTAGTTCTATACTATCAGGGATCGGTACACTTGCCGGTTTTGTGTGGTTTCTTTAGGAGTCTTGTTTTATAAATTTAAAGCTTAGTTGTGAGTTACTTAGAAAGAGTATCATTATACACACATCAAGTTTTTGGCGCCGTTGTCGGGGACATGGTTTGAGGCGTATTGAGAACGACTCGAGTTAGGGACTTGCCTATTGTATTTCACATATTTAGATTAGATTAGTTATTTTAATTAGATTAGTTTATTTTATTTAGTGTAGTTTAAGTTTAATTTTATTTTTATTATTATTTTTATTCTTAACAATTTTATCTTTTATCTGGTGCCCGTGATCCGTTTCTTTTGAGTGTTCTTTACAGGAAAAATGTTCAGATTACAAGTTGGAGAACCATGGTGCAAAGTTTGTGGCGAAAATCACTGGGTGCATGATGCATATGAGAGGAGAAATATAGAAGTCAAGGCACGAAAAGCTCCATGGGAATCACTTTTGGCAAAGCCTCCTCCATACCGATTTGCATATGATCAAATGGGGAACTTCTAGGGTATAAAGATTTGTCAGGGAATATATTAGAGCCCACCCCAGAATCAGAGGCAATAATGGATGATGTATTGTTTGCTATTAGAAATAATTTGGAGTATATTCCACCTTTAAATCCACCTTTGTTTGAAACCCTGAATGTGATTGAAGAGACCAGAATGGAGGAGCAGAGAGTAGAGGAGTATGTTCCCTCTTGGGAGGAAGAATTTAAGCATGAGTTTGGTGAAGAGTTGATGGACTTTGCCATTATGGATGAAGACGAGTTTGACCCACTTGGAGATCTAAATTTGCTTGAAGATTTAATATATAACGAGCCAAGTGTGGGGATCGAGAAAGAGCTTTGTAAGGAGAGCCATGAGGTAGTTAGTGATTCGGTCCTTCTGACACTTCACCTTGATTATGAAAAAACAAAACACGAACCGTACTCAATCTCCATTCGGGACGTGTTAAGGTTTAAAAATTTAGCTAAAAGGATTAGAAGGAGGATTTATGGGCGAAGAAATCGTAGTGTGATGAAGAGATTGACTTCTTCGTTTCACTTCAGTGAACCATTTTTGGGGGAATTCAAGAGTTGGTAGGCCGAGTTTAATTCATATGGTCGGGCCCATGAGAGTTGTGCAATTGGTTACTTCATGACCAATTGTAACAGGAGAGTGTTGAGGAGTATCGATGGGAAGAGGATAAAGGAGAAGCCTCCAGATTGAGGTTTCGGGAGTGAGTTCGGCTGAAGACTATTCAATAAACTTAGCGCTTCCCGGGAGGCAACCCGGTAATATCTTTCCTTATTATTTTATTTTCATTTTTTTTTTGTTTTTGAGTTTTGCCGGGTTGTTTCTTCTCTTACTTGCAGGTTATTCCTTGGTTGGTTGATGACGGTTGATGATTTGGAGTTTTAAACAAGTGTGGGGATACAATTTGCTTATGGATTGCCGCTTTTGTTCGTGAGTGATAGCTTGATAGAGAGCACTGGAGTTTCAAGCTTGCGTTCGAATAGGAGGGCGAGGAAAATTATTCACCGCACACTATCATGATCACATATACTAGGGGAGTCTGTTCCACTTTATTTTTTTTTATGTTTAGTTTTGTCTTTTTCTTGTCTCACATTGAGGACAATGTGAAATTTAAGTGTGGGGATGGGGAACTAACGTTTTCATTTTTAAGAAAAATAATAGAATATTGAAAATCTTGGGAGTTAATATTTTAAAAATTTATTCTTTCGCTGAACATTATGTCGGTTACTTAAGTTCGAGGGACATATACTTGTATATGTTTGGTCATGTTATCTACTTGTAGTCATACGGGATGGCCATTGACCCGAAAACTGAAAGTGGCTGGGGCGACTGAATTTAAAAAATATTAAAAAAATAAAAAAAAAAGTTTTAAAGAAAAAAATGTCCCTTTAAAATTGTTTTTGTTCTACGTTAAGCAGGAAATGATATTATTACCATTGTGTTAACAAACTCTCGGAACTTTTGAAAAATATAATATAATAATAAAAGAAGGGATGGTTTGCATATCTGATTTGGGATGTGTCGGTAGGCCCAACTAGCTTTAATAGTCCTCTTTAGCAGATTTTTTATATATATAATAATTTGAAAACGGTGAAACCGAATTTCGATACTTAAGGAGGATTACCATAATCAAAAAACTTTGAGATGGTTATACTTGGATGCACTCAAACCAGCACACCACCACATGTCCATCTTTTTTGAGAGCTTAGATATAGTTATATACTTTAGGGTGATATAAAAAAAGAAAAAATAAATAAAAAAAGAGGAAAAAAAAAAGAAAAGAAAAAAAAGTATGTTATGAAAGTTATGTGTACTCTGAAAAGTTGTTCCAAAAAGCAAATATTTTTGAAGAAAGTTATATATTATAAAATGCCAAAGAAGCATTCTTTAAAATTAGTAAAAGAGGCCAAAGATGCACATACTAGATGGGACTTAGAGTTACGTGTTGCTAACGGGATAGTGACTCTGAGGTTATCGCTATTGGGGCTTCAAGGTTCTTAGTCAATAAATATCAAGTTAGGAATTTATAGGACAAAGTCCAATAATATTTAGGAATAGCTCGTACGACCTCCACATGACCATTCATCCATCAAATTTCACCGAGTGCATCTAATTAGTACCATCAACGAGTCCTTGGCTTATGGTGATTTGTCGAACCAGTTTGCTTCGACTCTAGTCTTCTAACTCTCTTTGTCTGAGATGGGGTAGGTGTAGCCTTGAATTTTGGACTTAAAATGTTTAATACGTGTAACCTTGGTGGCTGGGTTTAAGTGGACAAATATACTGAAAATCGCGGTCAATATGTCAAGCTGAATCTTGCGTTTTAATAATGGTAAATAATCTGAGAGTTTGTTGTTTTTTACTTGGTTATGATCCTGTTATGATCTTGATTTATAGGTTTGTGAGAGTTAAAGATACTATTTGGAGACATTTACGAGCATGATTTGAATTCTCGGGAAGATCGGAGCCAATACACAAGTGTTGGAAATGAAAAGAAACAAGTTGGTTGAAATTCAGCTCCCAGAGTAAGCTACTCCGGGATTAGAGTAACCTACTCTGGATGCCAAATTAACTCAGAGTAAGGCAGTCAGATTCAGAGTAAGGCAACCAGATTCAGAGTAAGGGATTTCCACCCAGAGTAAGCTACGCCAGGAGTCAGAGTAGCTTACGCTGATACGCAAAATTCAGATTTAAAGCATGGGCCCAGCTGCTATATAAAGGAAAAAACCCTAACTCGTAAAGGGGAGGATTCCAGCCGTTTTTGGGACGAGTTTTGGCCACTTTGGGAGCTACATAACACCTCCAATCACTACAAGATCCATGTTTCATCATCAAGAACCAGAATTGAAGATCATATGATGACCATGAGTGGATAATCTCTTAGAATCTCACCCGGGATGTATAGTTTGTAACTTTTACCATTTTCCTTAAGTGATTAAGAACACTCTTGTATAATTATTGATGGTTGATATATGATTATTGATGTTTGGTATTTCTGTGTGTTCAATCGGTTTAGGTTTACGTTGGTCTGAACGATTTGTTACCAGTTGCTAGATAATTGATCATATGATTATTTTGATTAGATTGAATACGATAAAACATATAATTGCCCTTAACTGAGTCACACTGGCAAGGACCGTTTGATAACCAGTGCCGTGTGCAAAGCGATTATTGATGTCTAAGGTTTTGTCTGATTGATCAGTATGTGGTTAACCAGTAATAATTAATCTGTTAGGTTGCATGAGATTACTGTAGGTTGCTTAATTGAAATCCCGGGTGTGATTTGCTTTGTTAACTGCTTACAACTCGTTTACTTGTTCGTTGCTTAGTTCTCTAAATTTACTTAAATTACTTGTGTGATCAGCACTAAACACTAGTTACTTCATAATATTAAATCTGTTACATGAATTACATTGACCACATACTCCTTGTGATACGATACCCTACTTGCTCTAACTATTTAGAATAACTAGGTTTTTGATTGACTCAAACGACGGTCATCAAAATGGCGCCGTTGCCGGGGAGTTAGTGCGCTTAGTGTTTTTCGTGTTATTTGATTTTTGTGTTTAATTTTAATTTTAGTCTTAGTTTTTGTTTTCAGTTTTTAGTTAAAATTTTATTTTTCTATTTTACGCGAGGTGTGTTGTTTGTGCAGATTACAGGTTTATGCGCACCCGCCATTCGGGCCGACAGTCTCCGTTAGTTTACGAGACCGAAATTGAGAGATTAGCTCGGCAAAACCGAGTACAAAACAGAAATTCTGAGATGGAAGACCAAAACGATAACCAGAACCAAAACCAAGACCCAATCCCATAGAATAACCAGTTTCACCCAGAAAACATACCTGACCTACCAAACTTCAATAACCAAAATAACCAAAACAACTCAGCTCGTGCTTCCCGAACCCGAAACCGGAACCTAAACCGAAACCAAAACCTCGACCAGGCTGGACCATCAGCTCCAAAAAATAATCGTAATCGCAGATATAAGAGATATCTTGATGATGTTCAACCGAGTGACCCGATAGAAGATGAAAACGAAGGGGAAAATAATAATAATGGAAACGAAGGTTTAGAGGTTGATAATGGGGTAGACAGATGGGTTAGAGATAATCGGGAAGTTGAGCCCGAGAACGAGGGTTTTGAGCGGGAAGATGTGGGTTATGATAATTAGAATGAAGAGGTAGAAAAGCCAGTCATTCGGAGACGGGCTGAACCAGTTGACAGAAACAGAAGGGATCGAGAAAGGGTAAATCGGGTTGAACGGCCCGAAAGAGTTCGTGGTATTTCGGTTAACCGGGGCGGTATGGGAAACCCTGGGGGCAAAGGAGAAATTACATAGCCCTGGCTCATGGTGTTAACAGTCGGTTCAGACCGGCTATCTCAGACGGAGCATCCCCGTTGGTTCCACAGGTACGAGTGCAGGGACAACCAACTTTTAAGTCCCAGCCATCCTACATCAACACCGTTCCTCACTTCAACGGGATGGCTTCGGAAGACCCGTATTCACACTTAACCGATTTTTTGGCTATTTGCGGGTCTATTGGTGATGGTACGTTCGACCAGGATGAAGTCCGGTTGCGGTTATTCCAGTTCTCGTTAAAAGACAAAGCGAAACTGTGGTTTAACTAGTTACCGACACACAGTATTAGAAACTGGGCCGAGATGCAACAAGTCTTCCTAAACGAGTTTTATTCACAGTCGAAGACTACGGAGGCCCGTTCAGACATTCGTCACTTCTCACAGTTACCAGGTGAGTTATTCCATGAAGCTTTTACCAGGTATAAGGATATGATCATAAAATGCCCACATCACCAAATCGAACTGTGGGAACTGGTAAAGTGCTTTGTTGATGGTTTGACATACGAGGACCGAAAGCATCTTAAGGCCTCGTGTAATGGTCAGTTGTTGAATCAGCCTGAGGAAGATGATTGGGAATTTTTAGAGTTCATGTGTGAAGATTCCAAGGTAGAAGCAGCAGCTGAAAGACGAAGACGTGGTAATTCATCAAAATCAGTTAAGTCATTCACGAGTGAGTCTGAAAGAATTGCTGAGTTAGAACGTGAACTGGCTGTAAGAAGAAAGAAGTCGGGAAAGTTGGAGTGAAATTCCCGGTTTGTGAAGATTGTGGTGAACTCGGGCATAAGGCAGAAAACTGCCCCGAGTATTATGATGATGAGGAGGAAGATGACACCGAGGAAGTTAATTATGCTTAAGGATTCCAAAGGCCAAGGGTTCAATTCGAACACGTATCACCCGGGCCTGAGGAACCACCCGAATTTTCGTTACGGGAACGCGTCTTCTCAGTTAAACCCGAACTTGCAGGGATCGAGCCAGAACATATCGCAGGGTAACTACCGCCAGATCGGTTATCAGCAGGGTTCGTATGATCAGAATCATGGGTATAATAGAGACGGTAACCGGGGTGGAAATTTATCGGGTAATCAGGACCAGCAGAGGGAGTCCTCGGGAAATGCGGATGAGTCGGTGCACTCAAAGTTGGATGCATTGATGAAGTTTATGACAGATCATAAGGCTGAAATGAAGAAACAGTTTGAGTTACATGATAAGTCAGCAGGGGTAATGTCAAAGCAGATTGGTCAGCTCGCAGCAGATATGGCAAAGTTGCAAAAGAGTGCGGGTCAACTCCCGAGTGATACTACAGTCAACCCGAACCATTACTGCTCAAGCTCCAAGAAGGGAAACAATGTGCACATCAATGCTATAAGTCTTTTACCTCATTTTGAAATTTCTAGTGTTGAAGTGGATTCACCACCACAGTTTGTTGAGGAGGTGGTGGAAGATATTAGTGGTGAGAGTGATTGTGTTGGTCAAAATGAATCAATTTTCCAAAATGAATTAGAACCAAAAACATATGAAATGTCTTTTTGTGAAAATTGCACATGTCAAAAATGTTTAAATGGTAAATTGACCAACATGAGAGATGAGGAGGTGGAGAATAATACCACCTCAAGTAAACTCCAAGACACAGGAGTGCAGCTTTTATCAATTCAAATCGGGAAATTTAAAACTGATCGGGCACCTCTAGATCTTGGAGCATGTGTTAGTATCATGCCCGGTAGTTTATATGATCAGTATGAATTTGGCCCATTAGAAATGGTAAACACCACCGTGGTGTTGGCAGACCAAACTCATACACTTTCTCGGGGCGTGGTGACTAATGTAATGGTTCAGGTGGAGGAATTTTTCTACCCAGTTGACTTTCTTGTACTTGACTATGCTAAACATGGGAATAATATACAACCACAAGTCATATTGGGTAGGCCATTCCTCGCCACAGCACACGCGGTAATTGATTGTGCTAAGGGGGTTTTGGGAATCAAGTGTGGAGACCGTGATAAACGGTTATTATTGTTTGAAAATTCTACTAACCCTCTTGTTGACAAGTGTGTATCCTTGGACAAGGATCGTAGAAAAGAGGAATGTTTTGTGATTGACAGGATATATAAGAAGGGATTTGAGAAACTACAGAGTGAAAAGGTGGAAGAGAAAGGTAACCGACCAAGGAAGAAGAAAGTGAGACAGCCACCCAAACAAAATGATCGAGAATGGAGATAGAGGATGTTCGACAGATTCTGGCCTATCGGAAGACTGGCAACAAATGATTGAAGAAAAGTGTGCTTATAATGAGAAGGTTGCACGGGAGCGGGCCAGACGCCCACATTGAATGCCATACAAGTTTCAAAAGGGTGGTAACTGTACATTTTGTATATTTTTAGTTTGCATTTTGTTTTAGTTTTTATATAACTAATTGTATTTTAAGCGTACCATCATAGCAAAAGTTAAGTGTGGGGATACCGCACGAGAAAAGTTGGAATTTTGATGCGTTCGGTAAAGTTTTTTTTTCCGACAACGAGGTTACAGTTAAACTACCCAGAGTGCTTTCATGTTCATTTTGATATGGTTAATCCAGGTACGTGTATATTTTGTTGTATTTGGAACTTTGTGGGTGTAGTTCACTATAAACCCTCACGAGACCCCACTCGTCCTCCCGGGCTACCGAGAGGTTTAAAGGGCTTGTTGCATATGCTAGACGCAATCGTGATTCCTACGAAAGTGAGTTAGGTCTTTTCACGTTTTTAACTAATCTAACAGAATTTATTATGAAACGACTTAATTTGGCTCGGTAATTGTTTTAATAAAATTAACAAATATTCATTTTCATAACTCTTAAAAGACCTATGTCTTACACTTGTGAGAAGCTTGCTTCTACACGTCTCGAGATTTTGCAGGTTCGATTGTCAGTTTGGTAATTGGATGAAACGAGAGTATACGAGTGTTTATGAGAGTTCACGAGCCGACTGGTCATTCTCCAGTGCCGTTAATATCAGGTGATTTCAGTTTCAGAATTTATTTTGTTTTTATTACTTTAAACGTTAAAAGTGTAATTGTATAATTGTTAGTAGAACCGCCACATTTGAGTCCAGAATTTTTAAAATTGCTCTATAGTCAAAAAGTCAATTTCAACCCCGTCCCTCAAATGTTCATTAATCGTTTTATCCATTTTAACTTTGAGAACAATGTTAAGTATTCTTACATTGAGGACAATGTAAACCTCAAGTGTGGGGATGGGGGGAATTTGAAAATTTTTAGCCCGATAGTACCTCAAAGAGTGTTCAGAAACCAAAGTTGTTAACTGTTAATTATTGCCATTAATGCCAAGTCATAGGTTTTTGGTCATGGTTGGTTTGTCAGCTTCTCATTAGTCTTACTCACAAATGTTTTTATAATGAAAAGTTGAAAATGGGGTCGTTTAGGCGGGGATAACGAGTCATGGGGACAGGTACACATGTTTATATCGTCAACCCTATTCCTCCGGTACGTGTGTGAGTTGACCCAAATATATATAATACACATATAATATATAGTACACACATGTCATTTGAATGCTTTCACTGATGTTCATGGATTACGGGATCGTAGTTGGCAAAATGCAAAAGTGATAGAGGCAACTAGGTTAAGCCTCGTCTGGATGAGCGCGAGCGTGGGTACTGGGGGGTTGGGGCCTCATACATTATACATATGAGGATGGTTAATGTGAGGGGGGGGGGGGGGTTGGGTCCCTTAGAAAACATTTCTTGGACTTATTTTTCGTTTGTTTAACCCCGACATTATGTTACGAGACGATTCGACTTACTAGGTTTATTTGTAATTGTAATTGTATTTGTTTTTGTATTTGTATTTTTTTCCATTATTAAGCATCATGTTATTATGCTTAAAAAGAGAGAGAGAGAGAGAAAAAAACCAAAAAGATGTATGTTTATATTCAGTAGTTCATTGAGTTCATTTGGTAAAAAAAAGAAAAAAAAGGCCAAAAAGATGTCTGTTTATATTCAGTTATGTATTCAGTAGTTCGTTGAGTTCGTTTAAGAAAAAAAAGTGAAATCAGTATGGATGTTAGTTTGCTTATTCAGAGGTTATCTAATAAGTCAGTCAATTGTATAGTAGTTTCGTTTATTAGATGTTTTGTAATAAGCCGGGTCGGATCGTTTGAGCTACTTAAATATTTCCCTTCCATACCCTTACACCTGGCCCCGTTACAACCCTTTTAAGACCTATTGATTTGCATTTGTGTCAAAGCAGCTTTAGGATGAATATTTGCTTATGAGTGATACTGAGAGCAGAGTGATACTAGCACATCTTTTGCTAGTCCAGATATTAAACCGAGAGGAGAGATGTTATATTATGAGGGGTATGAGCATGTTTGCTTTAACCGGAAACAAAGTACACTTGTTTGGGCGGCTCTATTGTTTTTATTACAGCACTTAACCTTATTTGTGGGATGTCAATCTATAAAAAAGTGTAAGTTTGGGAAACTGGGTATGACCTTAAACCTTACTAGTATTAATGGTGATAATCTACATACCTATGATGGAAGTTGATGTTGCTTTAGAGTTTGCTTGAGGGTAAGCAAAAGATAAGTATGGGGATGTGATGGTCGGGTATAAATCTTGTATAATAGTTCTTTAATTTGGTAGTTTTTAATTAGTTTTTCATTAGAACAATGGTACTTCAAGTATGATCTTGATTTACAGGTTTGTGAGAGTTAAAGATACTATTTAGAGACATTTAAGAGCATGATTTGAAGTCTCAGGAAGATCAGAGCCAATACACAAGTGTTGGAAATGAAAAGAAACAAGTTGGTTGAAATTCAGCTCCCAGGGTAAGCTACTCCGGGATCAGAGTAACCTACTCTGGATGCCAAATTAACTCAGAGTAAGGCAGTCAGATTCAGAGTAAGGGATTTACACCCAGAGTAAGCTACACCAGGAGTCAGAGTAACTTACGCTGATACGCAAAATTCATATTTAAAGCATGGGCCCAGCTGCTATATAGGAAAAAACCCTAACTCGTAATGGGGAGGATTCCAGCCGTTTTTTGGGACGAGTTTTAGCCACTTTGGGAGCTACATAACACCTCCAATCACTACAAGATCCATGTTTCATCATCAAGAACCAGAATTGAAGATCATATGATGACCATGAGTGGCTAATCTCCTAGAATCTCACCCGGGATGTATAGTTTGTAACTTTTACCGTTTTCCTCATGTGATTAAGAACACTCTTGTATAATTATTGATGGTTGATATATGATTATTGATGTTTGGTATTTCCGTGTGTTCAATCGGTTTAGGTTAACGTTGGTCTGAACGATTTGTTACCGGTTGCTAGATAATTGATCATATGATTGTTTTGATTAGATTGAATACGATAAAACATATAATTGCCCTTAACTGAGTCACACTGGCAAGGACCGTTTGATAACCAGTGCCGTGTGCAAAGCGATTATTGATGTCTAAGGTTTTGTCTGATTGATTAGTATGTAGTTAACCAGTAATAATTAATCTGTTAGGTTGCATGAGATTACTGTAGGTTGCTTACTTGAATTCCTGGGTGTGATTGTCTTTGTTAACTGCTTACAACTCGTTTACTTGTTCGTTGCTTAGTTCTCTAAATTTACTTAAATTGCTTGTGTGATCAGCACTAAACACTAGTTACTTCATAATATTAAATCTGTTACACGAATTACATTGACCACATACTCCATGTGATACGATACCCTACTTGCTCTAACTATTTAGAATAACTAGGTTTTTGATTGACTCAAACGACGGTCATCAATATTTGATGTGTTGCAAAACACATAGCGTTTTATCCCGTTTTTGTGTTGTTTTATGCGTAAACCGTTAATGAATATAACTTTTTCTTGCATGAAATTAAATTTTTGTGTATATGATAGGTCCCATTTTGAAGAGAGCGAAAAAACGAGTTAATGAAGAAAAAATCGGCTCAAACGGGATTCGGATGAAGCCGGTATGCGCGTTTGAAGATAAACGAGTCAGAAAACGAAGAAACGAGCACCCAAGACCTGGCCGCGCAACGAGACCAGGTGAGGCATCTATGCCCGCGCTATGAGACATACCACATGTCCTAAAGACCGCCAAGAATGTTCAGGAATCAGCTGTCCATCTATTTTGTCTTCTAGTGGGCCTTGTGGGCTTGTTTTAACCTAATTTATATTAGGAAGTAGGTGTTTAAACATATATATAAAGGGCTAATACCCTATCAACGAATTTAAGATAATATTTCCAGCCACCACGCCTACTCTAGAAGAGAAACCAAGGATGACAAGCTTACGGTTCTACCTTTTATCGCCACCTTTTGGCGACTTTCACTTTCAACCCGATTCACCGCCTACGTGCCCTTTACGCCCAGTTATTCCGAAGAACACTCCCCCCCCCCCCCCGTCTTACCGCGGCTGCTGGCACGGAGTTAGCCGGGGCTTCTTCCTCGAGTCTTGTCATGATCGCGCACTCGACGAAAGAGCTGTTCTTAAAGCTTAGTGATGCGTAACTAAGGGAATTCAAAGCCGGGAACCAAGCTAAGGATTCATGATTAGCGCGAAAGCCTAGCGAACAAAGAAGCGCAGCCCCATTAGAATGGTTAAAATGCTAATGGTGAGATTGGTTACAGGAGCTAGTTTTAAAAGAATCAATCAATCAAGCTTGGACCCGTGTAATTTATAGGCCTCTCTCAAAAGAACCAGTCCAGACAATCATCTGACTCCCATGAGATGATAGCTTCTTTTACTATTGCTTCTGAGTTCGTATCGCTACAATAGAAGGGGAAATTGAATTGATTCATAAACTCGTATGTAGTCACTGAATGGCACCGCTCGATTCTACTGCCTAAGATGTCCCTCCCGGTATTTGCTTTGCACAAGAGATCCCCCTACTCTTCACACCCCTCTAGTCCTGATCTTGCTTATGCATTACTTGGGAAGGATTGCCCTATCCCTTTGTTGGGGGCTTTGCTACCCTACCTCATTCCCTTCACAAGCCAAGGACAAGATGAATCTATTGCCCTGCCTCCAAGAGAAGAAATGGCACCATCGATTCAATAGAAGGCATTAAGCAAACAGAGCAAGAAGAGAGGATATCCTTTAACCTGTTGCAGCTTTCATGAAGGCTTTCATTGAAGAATCGAAAGAATCTACCCAGTCTAGGGCTGAAAAGGGGGGGCTAAATGCAGAGACAAGGCAACTGAGGATAGTGACTTTCTCCTGTAAGGAAAGATTATGGTTCTCGGGTATCCAATCAATTAATCCCCCAAACCGGGGAAGCTTAAGCGGAAATGAAAGAGTAGGGTGAGGGAAAAGAAAAGGGGGGAAGCAACTCAATTTAAGGCTTCGCTCCCAGATCGCTTCGTGAGCTCATTTAGTAGACAGCGAGTGTGCGCCCCTTTAGAGAAGAGATAGGGGCGAGTACTACACGAGCTCGTAAGTAAAGTACGGAACGAGCCTTGTCTACGAAGCAGAGCGACCTCGTCTTGCTTGCTTATGGCGAAGCTTCTAGCACTGGATAATAGGCGTGGAAGGAATACGACTTTTTAGGTCGACCACTACACTACATAGAAGCGATAGCGAAGCCAAGCCGTATAAAGGCGAGCAGCCCTTATAGCAATAGCAAATGGCCTACTTATAGCCCTTCCCAATTTCCAGTAGTAAACTTCGGCAGCAAGGACCGTTTCACTTATCTAGATGGCCACATCTAAACTTGTACTTATATGCAATACCGATAAAACTACCCCCATTTTAGATTTGATAGAACTGCCTTGCAAACAGGTCTTAGTGAAAGCAGACAGACTATCTTGAACAAAACTAGCATGTTGAACACCTTTCAAATAAGACCAAACCTGAGAGGCAGTTTCACCTTGACAAAACAAATGAAGTAAAGAATCCTGTTGACTTCTAATGCAGAAATGAAATTGATAAGGCATTTGAAAGCCCATGTATCTGAGCCTGTCATCCATAGGAAGAGCATTCCTGAGGAATCTCTAGAAGAAGAGAATCAACCGGCTTGGCTTCGCTATCGCTTCTATGTAGTGTAGTGGTCGACCTAAAAAGTCGTATTCCTTCCATGCCTATTATCCAGTGTTAAAAGCTTCGCCATAAGCAAGCAAGACGACTGTTGGTACATAGATGTCAGTAGTTCATATGTCTAATGTCTGTAATCGAGTCTGTAATATTGTTTATGTAATTGTTTGTTTAGAAGCAAAGTTGTTGACAAGTTCGCTTAGGCGAACTTGTTAACCAAGCGAAGTTGTTGACAAGTTCGCCTAGGCGAACTTGTTGAACGAGCGAAGTTATAGACAACTTCGCCTGAGGCGAAGTTATAGACAACTTCGCCTGATCGTGTATTTATATTGTTTACTGTTTACTGTTTAGGGGGGATTGATTTGTTCAGTTTCCGTGTAATTCATTGAGTCGAGAGACGTGAGGTCGAGAGGCTGTAAGTAACACGGTTTGAGTTATCAATATAACGTGTGTTTGGTTCATATCGTGTTCGTGTGTTCGTAAGCTTATATTCTACGTCCGTAACGATCTACACAGGGATTCCGCACCTGTGTATATCGGGATATCTCGTGTGATCCGTCCGGGGAACCTACAATTGGTATCAGAGCTTTTGCTCGATTGTGTGGTTCGGGATATTCACGCGGGTGTAGAATTCGTTCCATTTCGGGTATTACCGGACGAGTTTTTGGTGTTTTTGCTCATTCTAGCTTCCTACCAGTGTGTTTAAGCCTTCAAACCGCCAAAATCGTCGTTAAAATCCGATTTTCAGATCTGCAGAAAGTTTCAGTTCGTCAGGCGAAGTTGCTGTTCATCAGGCGAAGTTGCCGTCAGGATTCGTATGGTTTCAGCGAAGATATAAGGAGAAGCGAAGTTATTCACAACTTCGCCTACCTCCTCAACTTCGCCTAACTCAGCGAAGTTCTTCTCAAGTTCGCCTAGTTCAGCGAAGTTCTCTTCAAGTTCGCTTACTTTCTAAGTTCGCTTAGCCTAACCGAAGTTATTCTCAACTTCGCCCAGTCACGCGAATTTAAGAAGAATCCAGCGAAGTTATTACTTAAGCGAAGTTATCCTTAACTTCGCCTATAGTACTGTTTCGAAGAAATTTTTTAACTTCGCCCTTTTCAGAATTTTTCGGGTTTCTTAGTCTTCAAGAAGGATGTCGTCAATCAACATTTCGGAGCTTGTCAAGATGGAAGTTGAAGCGGGGTCAGCTACAAAGGCCCCAAGGTTGCTGAAGCGAACCGATTTTGTCGCGTGGAAGGATCGGTTCATACAGTATGTTAAGTACCAGGATGCAAAAATGTGGGTATGCATCCAAGATGGATATATTCCACCGATCATGGAGTATGAGGGTCGAGACCAAATCAAGAAATACCGTAAAATGGAAGAAGAGGAGAAGAAGATGTATGAAGCCGAAAGCAAGGCTCATGCTGCAATCACAATGGCTCTTCCACAGGAGATCCTCCATACATTCAGAAAGTATACATCAGCTAGAGAGCTTTGGGAAGCTCTTGAGAGCAGATTCGAAGGAAATGTAGGCATTCGGGCCTCAAAGATAAAGTTGCTCAAGACTCAATTTTCAGTCTTTAAGTACTTAAAGAACGAATCTCTAGATGATATTATCACTCGTTATTATCATCTCATGACTGAATTGAGTAACTACTCCATTTCATACCGAGAAGAAGAGATTGTGGAGAAACTTCTCGATGCTCTCCCACCAAAATGGGAGATGTATACTGTACTGATGAGAGAAGACAAGGACTTCTCTACTTATGATCTTGAAACCGCGGTCAACAAGCTCAGAACTTTTGAGCTTAATATGGTAAGAAAAGAAACATCTATGGATCAGGTTCAAGATCCGGGCATGTACGGTGCTAAAGTAAACTCCAATACAAGTTCAAAGACTGATTCTGCCGCCTACTACTCGAAGGGTGAGTCGGGTGCAAATTCTTCACAGGAGGGGCATGTGTCAGTAAACTCAAATGGGGATGTTTGCTTTGTTGCGGGTGGATCAAGTGGTACTCAACAGACAGCAAGCCAGAATAGTGGATCTTCTAGTTCCTCAAGCAATAATTACACAAAGATGCCAATGAGCGTCAAATCTGCTGAAGAGCAGTTTGGCCTCTATGCTTCATATGAAAACTATATTCAAGGAAAGGTGGTTGATCCAGCGATGCTAGATGAAGACTACGACCAGATCGATGCTGATGATCTGGAGGAAATGGATTTACAATGGCAAATGGCCATGATAGTGAGAAGAGTGAAGAAGTTCATGAGAAAGACGGGGAGAAAGTTTGTTGGTGGCAGGCCAGGGTTCGACAAGTCTAAGGTGAGGTGCTATAACTGTCAACAAAACGGGCACTTTGCCAAAGATTGCAGAAACGAGCGAGTTGAACGTGGTCAGGGCCGGTCTGCACAGCACACTGGGAGTACTAAAGAAGTCAATGCCATGCTGTCCAGAGAAGTAGGTGAATACAACTGGAACCTGCATTCGAATGAAACTAGTGAACAGGCAAATATGGCTAAGGTTGTGAATGAAGAACGTGAGAAGACTACCGGAGAAGAGAAAGCTACTGGTAAAGAAAAAGCTTTCATGGCAGATAACAATGATCAAATCTCTGAGGTAAGTTCTAAATCTTTTTGTACTAAATGTGAGAATTTGTCTGAGCAACTTTCTACCATTACTGATCAGTATGTTCGTTTAGATGCTGAATTTAAAACTCTTAAAGAAGATCATCACTTTACGAAAGCAAGAGAAAACAGTTACAAAGTTAAAATAAAAGCATGTGAAAAGGATGTTAAAAGCTTAAAAACTAAACCTGCTGAAAAAATAGAAGTAATTGATCTAAGTTATGAGGTTTTAGAAGAAAAGACTAAACTGATTGCTGAACGAGAAAAGTAGATTGCTGACCACCAGGTGAAAGTGGTGGAACTGAACCGAAAACTAGAACAGTTCAGAAATTCCTCAGCTATTCTTGATCACCTTGTTAGTGATCAAGGTACCTCTACAAAGAGAGGAGGAATTGGTTTTCACGAGGTTCCACCACCTTATAACCACAATTACACTTTTAACCCTAGTGTACAGAAATCTGTTGATTTTGAAGTTCCTCAGACAGTTCCAATCAAGGTTACGAGTTCAGAACCAAGTGTTAGTAGTGGCGAAACGAGTTCGCCTGTTTCAAGTGTGAATATTTCTGTTACGAGTCCAGTCTCATCGGATTCGGATAAGTTGTCTGAATCGGGTAAGACAAAAGAGAAGGTAGTGTTACCCACTGGTGGAGAAAAAGATAAAACTTCTAAAAAGAATACTCCACTCAACCCGTACGTCCCACCTTATGTGAGACGAACGGCCGGTAACACAGCCTCTACATCCAAAACAACATTTGAAAAGAAAATGGAATATAGGTGTTGTTTTAGGTGTAATAAGTTAGGACATCTTGTTGCAGATTGTCCTCTGACGCCGAAATTCAGAGGCGTGAGGCCTATTAAAACTGAGCATAAGCTTAATGGTAATTTTAAAAATGAATACCCTTCAAAGTTTCAAAATGTAACTAATTCAGGTTTTCAAAGAAACAAACCTCAGTTTTACAATGCTAATCACCAAACCGTAAGATATAATACTTTCAATACACATAGGTTTGGAAGGCCTCACACTCAATTTCCAAGGAGATTTCCTAACAGGACTGACAGGAATTATCCAAATGCTAACTTTGGAAAGCAGAAGTACAGGATGTATAGATCCAAGACCAATTGGTCTTGGGTCCCTAGATTCTAATCATTTGCTTTATTGTGCAGGAACAGTTGAACAGGGCTGCCCACAGTCTTTGGATTGTAGATAGCGGCTGTTCCCGGCACATGACGGGCAACAAATACTTGTTGCACGACTTAAAACCTGTTCAAGGAGCGAGAGTTAGTTTTGCTGGTGAAAGTGGAGGAAGAATTACGGGAAAAGGAACGGTGTCCAATGGGAAAATGACACTTGAGAATGTGAATTTTGTAGAAGAGCTGAAGCACAATCTGCTGAGTGTGTCGCAGATTTGTGATAAGGAGTATACTGTTCATTTCACGAAGAATGAGGCAATCGTGTTGAAGCCTGGTTTTCAGATACCAGACGAGTGGATAGTGATGACAGCTCCACGTGATACAAATACTTATGTGATGGATATGAGGTCTACTGAAATGGCCTCGGGAGAATCATGTTTAATGACGAAAGCAAGCGAATCATAATCCGAACTATGGCACAGGAGAATGGGGCACATTCATCTTCGAAAGATGAACCACATTGTCAAAAATGGGCTTGTGATGGGCGTTCCCTTGAAAAGTTTTAACTTTGAAGACAAATGTATTGCATGCAAGAAGGGAAAGCAACACAAGAAATCCCATCTCACCAAGAACGTCAACTCTATTGCCAGTACTCTAGAACTGCTTCACATGGATCTCTTCGGTCCAGTGAATATAAAAAGTCTAGGAGGTACTTCTTACTGCTTGGTGATCACTGATGACTACTCGCGATATTCGTGGGTATATTTTCTGAAATCGAAAGATGAGACGGCTCAAATGGTGAAGAATTTGATTACTAAAGTTGAGAACGTCATGAGTAAAACAGTTAAGTTCATCAGAAGTGACAATGGAACGGAGTTCAAGAATTTTGAGATGGAGATCTTCTGTCTTCAGAAAGGAATTGAACATCAATACAGCGCTCCGTATACTCCGCAACAGAATGGAGTGGCTGAAAGGAAGAACCGAACTTTAATTGAAGGAGCCAGGACTATGCCGGCAGATTCGAAGCTTCCTGTGATGTTCTGGGCTGAAGCGGTTGCTACAGCCTGCTATGTTCTGAATAGAGTGTTAACCGTTAAGAGACTTGGTAAAACTTGTTACGAGCTTATGCATGGAAGGAAGCCCAACTTGAGTGGTCTTGAACCATTCGGGTCTCCTTGTTCGATCTTGAAGACAAATTCAAAATTTGGCGAAGTAGCCGACGAAGGAATCTTAGTCGGTTATGTTGTTGGTACTCCCAACCGACGTGTCTTCAATACTTCGACTTGCAAGGTGGAGGTGGTGTGTAACACCGACATCACAAGTTACCAACCGCCAAAACCTAGCAATGGACCTGCTGAGCTTTTCGACTATGTTAAGCTTTTTAAGTCGTTGAACGTACCGGATTTGGAGATTTCTGAAGAAGAAGAAAGAGCTGCGACGAAGATGATACTCGATGAGGAAGAAAATCTATTGCAAAGACAACTGATTGATAAATGTCAACCTTCCTCATCAAACACTGTCGGTACCCCTGATGCCTCTGCTGAAGAAGAATTTATCAATCCTTTTCACTCTCAGCATGAAACAACCATTGATGAGATCTCTTCTAATTTGGAAGATAATTTGCATGTCGGTTCTGTTCCGACCACGAGAATTCATAAAGATCACCCTTTGGATAATGTGATTGGTGATGTGTCCTCAGGTGTACAAACGAGAAGTAGCTTGAATGAACATACCTGTGTTTATACAAGCATTAAGGAGACAGGAATAATCGATGAATGCCTGTATACCTGCTTTATAAGCCAGATTGAACCGAAAAATTATCAAATGGCTTTAAAGGACAGCTCGTGGGTCAAGGCCATGCAAGAAGAGTTGGCTCAATTCGAGAAGATGGAAGTTTGGACTTTGGTTGAAAAACCAAAGAATGTGCATGCGATAGGCACAAAATGGGTGTTCAAGTGCAAGAGAGATGATAAAGGGATCATTATAAGAAACAAGGCGAGGCTTGTCGTGAAGGGTTTTAATCAACAAGAGGGGATTGATTATAACGAAGTGTTCGCTCCTGTCGCCAGATTGGAAGCCATAAGATTGTTTTTGGCGTTTGCTGCTCATGAAAAGATGAAGGTGTTTCAGCTAGATGTGAAGAGTGCGTTTTTGAATGGGAAAGTTGATGAGGTTGTATATGTTGAGCAACCTTCGGGTTTTCCTGACCCAGACTATCCAGATCACGTGTACAGGTTGAGCAAGGCGTTGTATGGATTACATCAGGCACCTCGTGCCTGGTATGCAACTTTATCGGATTACTTGCTCGAGAATGGTTTTGAAAGAGCGAAAATTGATAGCACGTTGTTCTTCAAAAGAGATGGAAGCGACATCCTGCTGGTACAAGTCTACGTGGATGACATTATATTTGCTGTATCAAAAGTCTCCATGTGTCAGGAATTTGAAGCCGTCATGAAGAAAAGGTTTGAAATGAGTGCTATGGGTGAACTAACTTTTTTTCTAGGATTGCAGGTTGATCAGAGGAAGGACGGGATGTTCATTCATCAGACGAAGTATGTTCATGATGTGCTCAAGCGCTTCAAGATGGAGGACAGTTCTCCATATGATACTCCAATCTGCGTCAATCACAAATTGGGTGCTGAAGTAGACGGTGATGCAGATGTGGACCCAACTCAATATCGGGCAATAATAGGTTCTTTAAGGTACTTAACTGCATCTAGGCCTGATATAATGTTTGCTGTTTGTCTTTGTGCACGTTTTCAGGCAAATCCAAAAGAATCTCATTTGAAAGGTGCAAAGAGGATACTGCGGTATCTCAAGGGCAAGCCGAAGCTGGGGTTGTGGTACCCGAGAGGAGGAGACTTGGAGCTGGTCGCTTACACAGACTCTGATTATGGAGGTTGCAATCAGAGTCGGAAGTCAACAACTGGAGGATGTCAGTTTCTTGGTGGCAGATTGGTGTCGTGGCAATGCAAGAAGCAGACTTCAGTCGCAATCTCAACCTGTGAGGCAGAATACATGGCTGCATCCAACTGCTGCTCTCAGGTTCTTTGGATACAACAACAGCTGCGCGACTATGGTCTGAATTTCTTACTTACTCCTATTTGCATTGATAACACAGCTGCTATCTCAGTAACTAACAATCCCGTGAAACATAGTAAAACTAAACACATTGACATACGTCATCATTTCATACGGGATTGTGCTGAGAAGAAACTGATTATTCTTGAAAAGGTGGATACGCTTGATAATTTCGCTGATTTATACACTAAAGCGTTTGACAAATCCAGATTTGAAAACCTTATTGAACTGAATGGGATGATCAATCCCGAGTAACCATGTTTGTCTTATGTTATTTAAAATAAAAAAAATACGTCACTAATCGCTTAAAAATATGTCGGTCACATTAGTTTGAAGGACTTGTCTTCGGATATGTTTTGGTCCTCATTTTCTACTTGTAGATTTTGAGGATAGCCATTAACCAGATTACTGATAGTGACCGGGGCGGTTTATGATGAGTTTTTCATTCTTTCGCTTAAAATTAGTCGATCATACTTAGTTAGAAGGACACATACAAGTATGTGGTCGGTCCAGCTGATCCATTGGATCTTCGGGATAGCCGTTTACCTGAAGACTTTGTTTGGTCGGGGCGATTAATGTTAAAAAAATTTTATGGGAAATGAAATTATTTTTCAAGTCTGTTACTTCGTAAGAAGTTCGTTAGCTATGTTAAACGGAAAATTGATCCAACCTTGGAAAATGATAGTATACTAATTATGTGTGCTTAGCTAGTGAAGTTATTAGGCTTAAAAGGCTTTAGGACAGTCATTGTATGTCATGGTAACTTTTTATGGTGCGTAAAAGTAGATGTGATACAAACTAATTTTACTTGATTTTACGTGGAAACTCCTTAAGAGTTTTGCGTGTCTTCATATATATCTTTCCGAATGATAGGCAGAAAAGTGATTACCCAGTCATACACGAGCCCATGTGTGTTCTGATTCCCGTGAAGATAGCGTCTCAAGATACTGCAGTGAACCAGATACGGGACTTGCAGTTAATTTCTACTTTGAAGTCTACTTTTGTTTTAAAAAATATATATATATATATATATATATTTGGAGTTATTGAAATATATTAGAGATGACAATATCAAGACTTCACAATCATTGAGTAAGAGAGAAGAACGGGAAGCAGATCAAGAATATTTACAACTTAATCAGACACTATGGGTCGAAGTCAATTCGGGGTGACTTGGGAAAAGCCAAATACGCTTTGAGGATAGATAGGAGGCATCAATATTTCTGAGTTGTTGCCCACTTAAATTTTGAGGCATAATTGAACCTAACTCGTATCACAGAAACGATGAAAACCATCTTAAGTTATAACTGCTTAAAACCTGTCTCTATATGTCATAATACAGCTAAACACGGATCTATGTGACAGTCACGTATTTAGTATGATTCCTGTTCGGATCTTTTCTAAAACGTAGCAGTCCCTATCGAGACTGAAATTTGATCCCTTATACTTTAAATTTTTTAAGTTTTTGTACTTAGATAGTTTTATGATTTATTAACTGGTTACTTAGAATTGATCATATCATTTATCTCTTCAAGGAGAGTTTTATAACTTAATTGAAAAATGTTCAAACTGTAAGGTTAAATTTTGTAAATATATAGGCGATGTTGTTGAACAGGCGAAGTTGTGAATAACTTCGCCTAGGCGAAGTTATCTGTAACTTCGCCTGTACAACAGATCCCCTATATAAGGGATACTTAACGTCAAACTGTTCATCAGTTTTTTTTCAAAAACCAGCGAACTTATTCACAGCGAACTTATTGTTCTTCCGGCGAACTTGATTTTACACCGATTTAGTGTTATTTATTTCCGATTTTCACACCGATCAAAGGTTCGAGATGTTGTATTATCATATATTACAAGTTCTTTCATGCTAATCAAGGGTCGTTTCGACCCGGTTATTACCCTCGAACCGTCGGACCTTCAAACCGATTTTCAAAACTTGTTGTTTCGTGTTAATCACCATACTGATCGTCAACATGTCCTTAAAAAGCTTGTTTTAAGGGGCCTTAATCGTCTAAACTAGCCGAAACATCGGATTTCGATGTTTGCAGAATCTTACTGTCGCCGTTTCAGATTCAGGTGAAGTTAGGGTTTAGGCGAAGTTATCCGTAACTTCGCCTGGAGCTTAAGTTCGCCTGAGGCGAAGTTATCTGTAACTTCGCCCGAAGCTTAAGTTCGCCTGAGGCGAAGTTATCCGTAACTTCGCCCGAAACTTAAATTCGCCTGAAGCGATGTTGTGATGAAGCGAAGTTAACTTTAACTTCGCCTAAGATCAATTTTACTTAGTGTTAATTAGACGAACTTAAAGCTGAAGCGAAGTTGTTCCCAACTTCGCCTCAACTTTAACTTCGTCTATACAGAGTTTATCACAACTTCGCTCATGGTAACAAAGCGAACTTTTGCTATGTCTTTGTGTCGTTCTAACTTGGTTAGTTTGTTGCAGATATGGCTGCGTTAGCTGGTGCTGGAGGTGCAGGAGGAGATGGTGGTGACAATCAGAGACAATTCTTCCCGGGTCACAATATGTACATTACACTTGACCCGGAGGCGAGCGGTGTGGATGACTATCGCGAGATTATCACTTTCCTCCTGCGCTCGAGGATCTTTCACGCGATCACCAACACTCTGCCGATATCTCTGCCGAATATCGAAGACTTCTGGCAGACGGTTGAATACGACTGCCGTGTTGAGCCCCCGGTCATGAGAGCAACGGTGAACAATCAAGAAGTTCAGTTCAATTCTGAACAGATCCGGGTGGCATTAAGGTTTGGTGAAGAGACTAAGGATGACCCTACAGAGTTCGTAGCTCCGTTTCGTGATGGAGCGTTTCTCCGAATGGGCTACTCTGGTCCATTAGGAGATACCCAGAGGAGGAAGGGTTTCCTTCTAGATCAGTGGCGCTTCCTCATGCACGTTATGATCGTTTGCATGTCGGGGAGGAAGGCGGGCACAGATGGTATGGGTGCGACCATGCAGTCTGCCATGACTGCACTGACCTATAACAAGCGTTATAGCTTCAGTCAAATGGTCTTCTACGAGATTGATAGGCAAAGAAGGGCGATGTCTCGGGAGCGGTTCATTATGTACCCACGTTTTATTCAAATGATATTGAACCATGTGGCTCCGAGTCTACCTCAGAGACGCCCGATCAGATACGTCGAATCAGTGAGCAAACGTATCTTTGCTCAATGCCGCACGTCGAGTGCGAGGAGCAACCCTGAACGTCGTCCCAGGCATACTCCACTATTTGGGTTTTTAATCAACCCAGAGTATGTTCCTGCTGGTGGGGACGAGTTCAGAGATCCTCAACCGCAACAGGCAAGAGCAACTCAAGCTGTTCCTGCTCCTGCTGTGCCTGTTGTGTCTACTGCAGAGGATATAGACCTTGACGCTGTTTTTGGAGGTCAAGGCTATTTTGATATGGATCATGTGGAAGAGGTGCAGGTCTCGGCTGCACAAGGTATGGGTGTGAGTATGACTAGAGCAGCTACGTCGATGGCTGACTCCGATTTGGATGAGATTATGAATGAGGGGAGACGGTTAATGGTGTCTAGAGAGAGAACGATTGGGAAGAGGAAGAGAACGGAAGATGGTGATGAGTCGGAAGAAGAAGAATACATACATAAGCTGATTAGAAGATCAAGACGGGAGAGGACAGGTGCTGGCATGGGAGCTGGAGAGACTTCAAGGACTGTACGATTTGCTCCGGCCGCACTGTCTGGTATGTCCATTGTTCCTTCTTCTATACAGGTGACAAGTACAAGCGCTGCGGATGTTCCCGTGGTGGCTACATCAACGGCTGGCACTCCATCCATCATTGCTATCCAGACGTCGACTCCGGAGATCGTGTCACTACCACCTCCAACGCTTACTCAGCAGGTGGTAGCTGCACGATTTGTAGAGTCAACGGTCATTACTACTGCAGGGTTATCAGGTATGATACCACCTGCGGTTACGCCTGCTTCTGGTGTCTCGCCTTCGCCTACTTCAGATTCAGAAAGAATAGCTTCACTAGAGCGGATCGTGGCGGAGCAGTCGAAGACTATTCAAAGCCTAGTGGAAGCAAATCAACTACAGGCATCCCTCCTGGTTGAGCATGGGAAAGTTATAGATGCCTTGAAGGAGTTCTTGGCATCTCAGGGGGAGATGAGCTGTAAGGGCGACGAGCTCAGAACGAAGAAGAGAAACGACCGTGACGATGATCCCAATGCATCGAAAGATGCAGGTGGTGAGCTGCCAAGAACTTCTGAAGCTCTTGGTACTTCCACAGCTGAGGGGGAGTCTACCGACGTGGCTGGTGGTTCTGGTGATGATGTAGTGTTGGTGGAAGATGATGTGATTGATGCGCTGAAGGAGCTTGATGATGATATGTTCAGCGACGATGTGTTATTTGATGAAGATGTGCTGCCGAGTGATATGATTGAGAAG
>NW_027505594.1:57500-170246 GCF_021521415.1 Bidens hawaiensis
TGGTTGGGACAACAAACATCCATCTCGTTTGTATAAGCTTTTTGGTGTACAACTGGGTCGTAGCCCCAGTTTTTTGTTCGTAACTAGGGAGAGATAGAATGGAGTTCTTCACGAAGTTCGAGACAAAGGAATAAAAAAGACTTTCTCTATGGCCTCCTCGTTTTGAGACATTATGGCTTTGGGGTCGACCCCTGTAACATAAGATCAGCAGTCTAGCCTAGTTGCTCCCCTTTTAGACGCTTCCTCTAGTTAAAGAGTGAATTCAGGAGTTCCAGGAAGGCGATAGGGGCTTCGGGGGGATAACATGAATCGTATAAGCCTGAACCCTAGTCGTTGCGCTGCGGTCCGTTTCCCGGCTTCGCTTGCGCGATTTGCACTTCTGATTGGTTCCATCCATCCCCAACCCTAATGAATCGAGTATGAAGGGGTCAAGCGGTTCGGGTTTTCGGTCGGTTCCTGTTCACCTTCCCCCCTCATAGTCCATTAGTGGGTAGGGTGGTAAACTTAGAGGCCGAGACTCAGGTTAAGCTCCGTCTCGGAACCTTGTGGGGTTAGGAGTAAAGCATCCCGAGGTTGGCGCATCTCGTTGAGCGTGGAGAAGAATTGGGAACCCCAATTTCTTTCTTCGGAGCCGTTTCTTTTCCCGTCCCCCCCGCCCCGGGCGCTTGGGAAGCTATGCAAAACCTGAAAAAAGGAATCTGCTTTCCATCTTTGAGCTCAGAGGTTACAATCGTCTCCTCATTAGGCTATTCGTTTTTTGATGGTTTTTCCGCTTCTCACAGCTGCTCTTTCCACACCTCCGGATATCTGGTGCCAAATCGTCGCCCCTTTCCTGATTTTTTCAATTCAATTCATCTGATCCTCTCTTTCCAGCTGTATGATAGAACAAGGGAGGTAGAAAGGAAGGTGCTGAAGTTCCAGTTCCGCAAAACTAGACTTTCCAGGTTCCTCCTTCCGAAGTAAAAGTTTTCATTCTCCCTTGGCCCAGTTGAAAAGCCTAACCCCAGGTGAAGTATCAGATTATGAAGTGAAAGTAAGGAATTCAGAATACGAATAAGATCAGAAAGGCCATCATAAGAACAAACAAGGCAATAGCTTCGGTTAGAGCAAAGCCTAAAATGGCATAACCAAACAATATAGTATCCAATTACGGACTCCGTGCTACTGAATGGATCAACGAACTGATTATCTTTCCAATTCTGACTGCAGCTCCAGCTAAAGCAATTTTCGCAGTTCCGGCGAAATTTGGGTATATAAGTGTATCCTTATGGGTATGCAAGCACTAGAACAGGGAAGGACGACGTACTATGATACTTTCTGTTTTGTCGAGCCTTGCTTTGGTCTCTGGTTTGATGGTTGTACGTGTTACGGGAACCAACGGTGACGAAGGTTACCTACTTTCGGTGGACGTGGAGCCAACGAGTTCAGTCGAACAGCGTAACGAGTCTAAGGTTACAGAAGCGTTCGCCAACTTTGATAGTTTCCGGAAATCTCTTTCATGTAGCTTGGCAAGGAAATTTTGAGTCATGGGTACAGGACCCTTTACATGTAAGACCTATTTCTCATGCAATTTGGGATCCTCATTTTGGTCAACCAGCTGTAGAAGCTTGGTTTTGACTATTTTAACGTTTGTGAGTTCGTTTTTGGTTTTTAATCATTCAAACCTTTTGTAATCAGATTTATATGAACATGTTTATCATTTATATCTATTTTATCTGCTGTTCATTGATTATGATTGGCTAAACCTCTTTGTTCTACCAAGGTTAGATGATTATTGTTTGGTTTTGATGAACTAAATGGATTGTTTGATTAATATGACTTGAATTGCTATTGAAAGTTTGGTTTAACGTTGAATTAGGTTGTGTTTAGTGGCTGTAAATTTGTTAATTACACTCATATACCTCTTGCTTTGATATTTGAATTAGTGTTGGTTGATTTTAGCTTGTTTGAACATCTTTACTTTGTGTTTAGAGATTGTTTGCGGGTGTACAACCATAGAGTTTAAGTGGGTAAGTTAATTGATTAGATTCAGCCGGTAGGCACCTTCTTAGAGACCGAGAGGTGATAGGAAGTAAGGTCGTCTCATAGCTTTTACTTGTTAGGATTAGGATCGCGCGAGAGCGGGTTCGGTTCTTGTCGGGTTTGGGTTTTGAGCGATTAGTTGATCTAGTTTAAGTTAAACTAAATTGTTCCTCTATCCTTGGTTGCGTAGTATTCGTCTCCATTAGGGTAGTGTGTCGGTGAGACCGAGAAGAGAGTCGACATTTGAACACTTTAACACTTCGTTTTGCGGTTTGTTCTTAAAATCAACTAAGTGTAAGTTAGAGTTTGTTAGTGAGACTAAGAGGTGATCTAGCTTTCTTGAGTGAACCTTAGTTGAGTCAATCTTAGGAACCGGTGTCGTGAGATTCTTCAATCCATTATCTTATTATACCTTCAATATGATTCTTACCTAGGTAGACGTTTTCTCCAATTGCAGTTAAGTCTCTTAGTTTCATCAAGTGTTTAGTTAAGTTTAGTTAATTAATTTAGTTAAAGTAAGTTAGGTCAAGTAGTTAATTATTAAAAATCATTTAAATATCCTTAGGTGAGTCTTGGTTAGATTTAAGTATTAAAAACGTTTTCACGTGTCCTTGTGTTCGATACTCGGACTTTCTTAGTTCTATACTATTAGTGATCGGTACACTTGCCGGTTTTGTGTGGTTTCTTGGAGTCTTGTTTTATAAATTTAAAGCTTAATTGTGAGTTACTTAGAAAGAGCATCATTATACACACATCACAAGCTCATCATCTTAGGGAGCACCAATATTGTTTTTCAAAAAGAAAGATGGGTCGATGCGTATGTTTATAGTTTAGAAAGAATTGAATAAGGTCATAATTAAGAATCAGTATCCCTTACCAAGATTTAATGATATATTTGATCAACTACAAGGAGCTTGATATTTTTCAAAGATTGATTTACGCTCAGGATACCATCAATTAAAAGTGAAGGAAGAAGATATTCCAAAGACTGCTTTCAGAACAAGATATTGTCACTACGAGTTTACAGATATGTCGTTTGGTCTAACCAATGCACTAGCTGCATTTATGGATATGACGAATCAGATATGTAAAGCGTATCTGGATAAATTTGTAATTGTTGTTATAGATGATATACTTATTTATTACAAAACTAGTGATGATCATGTCAAACATCTTCATACACTTTTTGACACTATTAAGAAAAGAGAAGATTTATGCTAAGTTCTCAAAGTGTGAGTTTTGGTTACAAGAAGTACAATTTCTAGGTCACTTGATTAACAATGAGGGCATTCATGTGGATCCTGACAAGATCGAAGCTATCACTAAATGGGAAATTCCTGAAAATTCTACAGCAATTCAAAGTTTCCTAGGACTAGCAAGATATTATAGACACTTCATTCAAGATTTTTCCCAAATAGCAATTCCGTTAACAAATTTAACATGTAAAAATGTCAAGTTTGAGTGGGAACCAAAACAAGAAGAGGCTTTTATAACTTTGAAGCAAAAGTTTACAAATGCCCCGATACTGGCATTACCAGAAGGAACTGAAGATTTTACAGTTTGTTGTGATACTTACAAATCAGGATTGGGATGTGTATTAATGCAAAGTGAAAAAGTTATTGCTTACGCATCTATAAAACTAAAGAAGTATGAAGAGAATTACACAACACATGACTTGGAATTAGGAGAAATATTGACACTATCTATATGGCAATAATTTTACTGTATTCATAGATCAGAACAGTTTAAAATATATTTTTGGGGAAAATGAGTTCAACATGAGACAAAGACGCTGGATGGAAATTCTTAGCGACTATGATTGTGAAATCCAGGATCGTGAAGGTAAATTTAATGTAGTAGCTGATGCATTAAGCAGATCCTAAAAGAATACAAGATCTAAGGTTAGAACTTCATATCAATTTATTTGATGAAGTGAAGAATGCTCATAAACAAACAATGAAAGAAAATAATATTGCTGATGACAAAAGAAATGATAACATTGATCTATTTGTCAAAGGAAATGATGAAATTCTACGAATGATAAACAGAATTTGGGTACCATTCATAAGAAATTTACGAGAAAGGATTCTCAAAGAATCCCATAAATCCAAAAATACAATGCATCCTGGAAGAGATAAAATATATCAATATTTAAAGAAAATCTATTGGTGGATAGAAATGAAAAAGGACATAACTAATTGCATTTCTAAATACATAACTTGTTCGCAAGTTAAAGCTAAACATCAAAGGCCATCAGGATTAATTCAACAATTAGACATGCCAAAATGAAAATGGGAATTACTAACAATGGATTATGTTACTAAATTACCTACAAAAAAAATATGATGACACAATCTGGGTGATTGTAGATAGATTAACAAAGTCAGCTTATTTTATAGCAATGAAGCAAACTTTCAAAATGGAACAATTAGCTAAATTATATGTAGACAAAGTCATCTCACTACATGGAGTTCTATTACCATCGTGTTTGATCAGATAGTCATTTCACTTCTCATTTTTGGAAAAGTTTCCAAGTAGCCATGGGAACAAGGTTAAACTTGAGCACAGTATACCATCCATACACTGACGTTCAAAGTGAAACAACCATACAAACATTGGAATATAGGGATGGCAATGAAACCCGAACCCGATGGGAAAACCCGAAACCCGACATAAATGGTATGGGTAATACCCGACCCATTAGGGTTTGGTACGGGTTTGGTATTAGTCTTAAAATTTTTCGCGGGTTTGGGACGGGTTTGGGATTTATAATATACCCGATTACCCGATAACATAAACTCATTTACCCGATTATATACCCTATGTACCCAATATAGCTTATTTTATGATATATATATATATATATACTATATTCCATATATATATTATTTTTCAAAACTTGTTTTTGTCTATTATTTGAGATATTTTATCTTTATGGTAACTATATTTATAATGGATTAGTTATATTTTGTCAAAACCCGGCAGGTTTTGAGCCGAGTATACCCGACGGGTATTTTATCAAAACCCGATAGGAAACCCGAAACCCGATGGGAAAACCCGAAACCCGAGGGGTAATTACCCGATATGGGTTTGGGAATACCTAAACCCGTCCCAAACCCGACCCATTGCCATCCCTATTAGAAGACATGCTAAGAGCTCGTATAATACATTTTGGTGGAAATTGAGATGACAATTTTCCACTAATAGAATTCTCCTATAATAACAATTATCATACAAACAGATTATGGACGAAAGTGCAGAACCCCAGTATGTTGGGCATAAATATGAGGAAAACAATTATCGTCCTAAAATCATACAAGAAACTACTCACAAGATAAGTCAAGTCAAGGAAAGATTAAAGATCGCACGAGATCGTCAAAAGAGTTATGTCGATCATCGATGCAAACTATTAGAATTTCAGGTTGGATATAAAGTGCTACTAAAGGTATCTCCATGGAAGGGAGTAATTCGATTCGGTAAAAGACGAAAGTTGAATCCATTGTTTGATGTACCATTACAAATCATCAAACGAATTGGTCCAGTAGCCTATCATCAAGAGTTACCAAAAGAAATGGCAGGTATACATGATGTATTTGATGTAAGCAGCTTAAGGAAATGCCTAGCTAATGAGTCATTAAAAGTAACCCTTCAAGATAAAGGTAAATGAAAAGTGGAAATTCATTGAGTAGCCTTTACAAATTGAAGATAGAAATATCAAGAATCTCAAGCATAAAAGAATAGTTGTGGTCAAAGTGAAATGGATTCAAGGCGTGGACCAGAAGATACTTGGGAATTGGAATCAAAAATGAAAAGAAAATATTCACATTTATTCCACTTGATCTCGAGGACGAGATTCAAAATAAGGAGGGGAGATTATAACTACCCATAAAATAGTCAAAAGGAAAAGTGAAAAATATATAAGAAGTGAATTTCATCTCACATTGATGGAGGAAAGAAAATGGAATTCTTTCACCTTGGTATAAATAAGAAAGTCAGTTCTTGTCCCATGTCGCTAGATTATAAAACTAGTAAGCTCTTTATAAGAAGGCTAGCTTATATGATAATGTTCTTATAAGACAAATCACAACTAGTGGTCCTAGCAGAGGGTGCGAAGCACTCGATACGCACTTGCACGGGCATGGACTCGGGCGCAATGTGTCGCTTTGATGGAGAACTTTGCAATTCGCATGCTCGCATCGCCGCGAGCCACTTGAGAGCCGCCTTAGGTTTTTGAAAACTTGTTCCTTCGCGCTACACGAAAAAATCCGTGATACGCGAACAATATCAGTTATCCAAAAATCTTTTGTCATTCGAGCTACGCGAAGTAATCCTTCGCGCTTCGCGACATGATAGGCACTCAACGTGTCACGCCACGTGGCATAGCTAGGGCTGACTGGACGAGGCTGTGGTTGCTTCGTGCTATGCGAAATCGTTGATGGTGTTGGTTCGCGCTACGCGAACTGACCCAGATTCAAATATAAATAGGTTGGGACCAGTACTTTATTTTCTTGTCTAAAAACTGGTTTCTCTCTCACTTTTATTATATTTAGAAGTTGGTATAATACCCTCGAGTAATCGTAACCACCACTCAATGTTCACGGCTCCCCTCCCAAGGAATATGGGTCGGGGGCTGTGACACCAAAATAAATATAAGCCAAGAGTTGGAGATTGCTGTGAAACATAAACATTTATTCCCTTTTCTCAAAAAAAAAGACAAAGGATCAGTTCCGGGAATCTGACTTGCGGATTTTTCCTTTGTTGAACATGTCAAAGGATTGGTTTCGTTGCTCTGACTCGCAGATTATTCCCTTATGGACAATGTCAAAGGATTGGTTCCGTGAGGCTGACGCAAGAATTATTTCTTAGCTCTAACGCACGACTCTGTTCTTGTTTCCAACCAATAAATGAACCCCCATGAAATTATCTTGAACTAGTAAATTAAACCCCGTGCGTTGCAGCAGGTTCTAGGCATGATTAAACACGTTATATACACATGAAGTGCATGACCCGTTGACTGGAGCAACAGTTTAGGAAGTTCCCAGTCACTCGGGAGGACCAACTTGGATGCAACAAAAAAAACATTATTTAATACATATGAATAATTTACTGTTTCCCAAGTAACACGAATCTGCTTCAGCAAACCGTACACGATGAAATTCGAGTTGTCTTCAACGGTGGTCAGGTCTTCATTGTAATAAACCATCAATTTAAAAATTCACCAATAAGAAATGAAGCACCTAACATGGGATTCCCTTCAAAAGCAAAGAAGGCTAGAGCTTTGCAATATTTGAATTCTGAAGCAGGATTTAAGTCATTTGATTTATCACAAAAATCTTGGTTTTGTAAAAGTTTACCCTCTTCAAGTCTAAAACTATGACTAAATATGAAGTTTCTGCAAGCCCTAAACCGTTGCCTCTACCCCTTTAAAGTCCTAATGGAATCTTGAACAGCTTCGGTTGCCAATGTTGAGAACAAATATATACAATCTTTGCAATCATGAATGATATCAATCTATAAGATATTAAATGAGACATTGATGAAGTCAGAGCAATATAGCTTATATACATACCAGTTTACACTTTTGAACTAAATGAATTCTTAACATTTTAGGGGGAGTTTGCATACGTTTTATCTCGATTAACATGAGTTAAATAACCATAATCTAATAAGTCAACAAAAAATTACCATATCACATATGTATATCAAAAACCTTCACTTCAGTTCCTGAGGACACAAAAACAATATCCTCATTCCCTACATCCAAATATGCATTTAAACTTGATCAAGTATGCAACAAAAATTAAAGCACACTTGACTCATTTGATTAAGAAAATTGACATGGTCTTGATTTTCAAAACTGACAAAAATGAAGAATTCAAATCGTATTAGTATTGCATTGAATCAAGAAGTAACCAAATTATTTGGAACGAATTGTTCTGAAAATCATATTCGAACCCGTCTATTCAAATAGCCACTTCCGTTGTCAATTTTATCATGTCGGCATCTCCATAGTTGTTGCAGATAAACCATGAAACCCTAGCACATCATTGATGCAAATTTAGAAAACAAAATACTGGAATCTAACGACAAGAAGATAAATTTAAGTGCCTGAAAACCTTATTAGGTTCCCTCTTTGTATTGAATTAACGCCAACTGATTGAAGAAGGATGTTCGGCTGCATCACTTTCTCTCTCAGCGGCATTCCGTAAGTTTCTCTCTTATCCATATTACCGTCCACCCCTGAAACCACTTCCCATAGACGATAATGGAATAAGCTATGACAAGATTAGCTCATGTATTGATGAGAGAGGTAGACAGAATAGAGCAATAAAGTGAGGAAGATACCGTTAGAAAGCATGTTCCACAATGTACAACACATGAGACTAGTACAAAACATGTTGCACAATGTACAACACATAATGGCCACCGACCATCACAATTGTATATATATAAATTGTTTACTCAAAATATTGTTTATTATTTAAAAGCTACCTTCATGTACTTTGCTTTCATCACCTTCTTTGCTTTCATCACCTTTGGACCACCATAAATATGAACCAGAAGTATAGGGGATGTTTTGAAACTTTTATTAATTCCCATCCTTTCGGAAACTTTGTAACTTTTTCAGGTGCTTAAATGTTGGTTTGACACACTCCAAGGTGATCAATGTCGAAAGGTCAATCAAAAACACCTATAAAATACATTTACTAGCTAGGGCAAATAAGGTGTCGAATCCACAAGGAAACAGTGGAAAGCGCAAGTGAAACTCAAATTTTATAATAAAAATAATTAAACTGGACAGACGATGTCAAGCGGTTTAGTTGATTAGTTTTTAAACAATAATATAAAAATAACCAAACTCCAATGTTCGGGTTTTGAAACAGGTTAGGAAAATGATAAACTTCTTTGGACGATTTCTTGTTAAAATATGTAAATCGAAAGACTTAACGATTGGCTATGTTGATCGTCATACTTGAATCCGAACAATTGACACGGCTTAATGAAAATCTATTTGATAATCAGTTTTACTTGTTGAAACACAAAATCAATAATATGGTTAACGATAAACGGGTCAATGATGAAAAAATTTAATCCTAATTGTTGATGACCACAAATCAATTAACTGACAAAATATTAAGTATTCAATTAATAAAAACCGTTTAAGCATAAATGCAAACACAAAGAATTGATCAACCGAATGATTAATCAATTCTAAATCCAAAGTTAAAGTATAGAATATCAAAACCTAACATGCAACTCAACCTTACACCTGGAGATGGTTATGAAGCCTTTAGCCTTGCATCTTGATCTTCATGCTATTGATTATAATGTTGGAGAAGGTGTTCATGGATCAATCGTGTGATTAGGATGTATGTTGCTGGTGTAAGATGGCCTCCAAGAAGTCTCAAAACTGATGATGAATGAATATTTTTGACCTTAGGGTTTTATGGCTTTATATATGGAAGAAAAATACCAAAAACCCCTTTTTCGTCAGACCAGGCCGTAAGCTACGGGCTGGCCACCGTAGCTTACGGCTCAGTGGCGTAGCTTACGGTTCCTGTAGCGTAGCTTACGGCCCATCAGTAAGCTACGGCTCTTCTAAAAGCTGCCTTACGGACACTGCCGGGCCGTAAGCTACGGCCTGGAAAGCGTAGCTTACGGCTGACTCTTCTCCAGTTCCCCGTTTCCTCGCTCTTTTTGATTCTCGATCATCCGGTTAAGCTCTCGATCACCTCTCTTCTCATAATCTTGATTCTTCCATCCTCAAACACTCCAAATTAGTCCGGAATAAGCTCCGTTAAGCTCCGCACACCTGCAACCATAAACGCACTCTAAGTACTCGTGTTTACGGTATATAACTAATTAGAACACACGAATTTAGACGCTTAATGATCATACTTTTACCCACACATCACATCCCCACACTTATCATTTGCTTTCCCACAATCAAACATTCATGCAACACATACACCTCGATCGATGGTTCATCAATTATCAGTATTAATACTAGTGAGGTATAAGGTTATACCCAATTCCGAAGAACTGACACTGTCAAGGTTGATAACCCACCAAACAATTTAATGATACGTTTTAAAACTATCAAAACGCCCAATCGAGTGTACTTTATTTCCGGTTAAGGCACACATGTTCATACCTCTCATAATATAATATCTCTCTACTCGGTTTAATATCTGGACCAGCAAAAAATATGCTAGTATCTCTCTGCCCTCAATACCAAGTATAAACACAATGTAATAAGCTTGAAAGCAAGTCATATCTCTACCCATATAAATGCTTTGACACAAATGCAAATCAAGAGGGCTTAAAGCGGGTTGTAACGGGGCTAAGTGTAAGGGTATGGAAGGGAATTTTTAAAGTCGCTCAAACGATCCGATCCGGCTTATTACAAAACAACTAAATAAATAATGACATAAACAACAGATTTCATCACTAACTTTTTGTTTTTTTTATTTATTTATATCTATTTTTTTTTCTTTTTTCAAACTCATAATACTTGAACATTGCAACTTTACCACAATTTGTTTTATTTTTTTAAGCATAATAAACATAATGCTTAATACATCCTATTGATACATACTAAAACAATTACAAAGAAACTTATTAAGTCGAATGGTCTCGCAATATAACACCGGGATTGATTGAATGAAAGAATAGGTCCAACAATGTTTTCTATGGGAACCAACCCTCTGCCCCTCTCATTATCCACGCTCATATATATAACGTATGAGGCCCAACCCCCAATACCCACACTCGCACTCATCCAGACGAGGCTTAACCTAATTGCCTCTATCACTTTTGCATTCATGCCAAGCTAAGATCTCGAAATGCATGAGACAACCAAGTTCAAGATATTATGGGCATACTGGTTACTCTCTATAATAGCACTCAAATGACATGTGTATATCGTGTATGCGGCCCGGGATGACACGAGAGCTCGTACTTGGTACGCCGTGGTTGGCTCCCATTGTTTTGATGGCGTTACATTGTGAAATACTGTGTTGGTGGAACGTTGGGTCTTTTCCACAAATAGATAAACGGTGTACACTAATTCTCATTTTAATGAAGCACGACACAAACATGGTGATGTGCTTCAAGACCGAGGCGAACGTGGGTCGTGCGCCGTGACATATTACTATTGCGCTACATCGTTGGTGGCCTGACATGAGCAATTTTGAGTCACCCAACAGTTAACGTAGAAGGTAATCACCAGCCAGTTAAGTCCAGATGTACGATGACAGCTACAATCGTTTGCCTTAGGTAGTTAACTTGCACGGTGGTAATAAAGTCATCTGTCTGACTTGGTTCAGGTGTGCGACGACGAAAAATTCTCCACCGAATGAAATCCAAGTGCGTGGCGGTGATGTTGCCATCAAATAGTATACGCAGCAACCCTGAAACCATCTTCCAACTTGAGTGTGGTGCTTTGCTATAGTGTGGAAAATAAAGTTTGTACGCAACGCCCGTTTTACACCGTGGGTGTCTCCCGTCAGCTGTTTCGACATAATGGACCGCGCGCACGTGGAGTTTTTTTAGTCAATTGGGCATTTAGGCAAGGATTGGGTGCCTTAACGGTGACTTGCCAGACTTGTCGGTGCAAAATTATCCGCATGTGATGGCAGCTTCCGATTTACAGATCGGAGAAATACGGAATTCCGTGGTTTTCAGAATTTATTGGGAGGGTGGCTTCTCAGTTTCCCTGTCTTCTATTGATAGCCAATAAGCTCTGCACCCAACTCTTTTCTTCTAGAATTCCGTTGAATGCTCCCTCTTAAAGATTTAGATATGTTGTAAGTGGACCCAAAAATCATGTACGGATTATAAAAAAAACTCAGATCTAAAGGAAAAAAGGCAGATCTAGTTGTTAAGGGGAGAAATCGAATGGTGGTTTTTGTCGGTCCCACGGATGGCGTCAATGAAAAGACATGGATTCAACCTTGGGTCGGGTCGAATGGATGTTCTCCGTTCTTCAAGATGAACGAACCCACACCTCGATCTTCTTCTCCGGTTTGCTCGAGATCTGTCATGGAAGAGTGGGGAGTGGAGCTTACTGGCAAGAGTTTTCTCTTATTTGACACAAAAATATGGAGGCCTAAAGTCCTTTAAATGATAGGTGAAGAGCCCTTATATAGGAAGCTCAATGACCACCATCATGAAACCCTAACCTTAGTTGGCCAAGCCTGGTTAGGGGTTACCTCCACAACCCCCTGGCCCATTGGGTCATGGTTAATAAACAATAATAATGTAACGAATATAATACGTAATGTAATAAGTAAAGGTCGTACCAGGGATTTAGAACCCTACCTCCACAAAGCCTATTTCATATTTTATCTTTTTAGTAATTATTTTCCAAAATAGGATTTAGAATTTTAGATAGTGAACATATCGTTAAATAGAATTCATCAAGATGATTATTCGCTTTCATGAGATTTAAAAACCGTGAAATAAGACATGCTAGTATGCTACTTAACAATTTAAAGGAGCCATACTCGAAATTGACTATGACTTGTATATAGACCTCAAAACATAGTTAAATCATGTTAAAAGTACAAAATGTCACTAAAACGTAGATTAAACTTGTTTACAACTACATTGCATACAACTCAATATATTTTTACTGAGATCTTAAAGATAAATAAAAACAATGTAGTTCCTTGTATCCATCCCAATAAGCAAAAATTTTAGACTCAACGATAAATGTATAGAAAATGAAGTGACTTGATGAGGATCATGACTATGATGCAAAGTTTAAATATGGTTCATATTTTGTAACTAAAACATAGTTAACTTTTTTTCAAAAATGAAATTAAAATGACCCACGATGTAAAGTTTGGTAGTTAAAGGAGATTGTGGTCGCGTTTTCAAAACAAAGGGACCATTGCAAGATATGTAATTATGGAATATAATCAACAAACGATAGCATTGATAGTTATCGATTTCGGCTAGATAATGCAACATTTGTTTTAGTACTATACTTTACTTATGAAACACTTTTGATTGTGTTGAAAATATATATTATACATTTTTTTTTCAATTTTTTAATTTCTTTATTAATAGTGCACCATTTTTGTAAACCACTTTATAAAAATTTGAATGTAACTAAACTTACCATCCAAATGTACAAGTAGTTAACTATCGGAATATATTTCAAGCTAATTAATTTTGTGTTCTTTCTTGAGCTTAAAATTGTTACTATAGATATTGTGAGGGTCCTTTTTGTTATTGTTGTATCGTCAAGGGCGTAATCTGTAATATTTAGCTATCATGTTCATACCTAATCGATAGGATGAATGAGAGCGGGTATCGATTGATTTGAGTAAAACTCTATTCTCTGCTAATTCAAATATGATGATTGCTGCTCTATTAGTCTCAAATTATCATATAAAATGGAAATCATGGAAAAAGGTTTTCTAATTGGCGCGTTTTCTTGGTGGAAATCACTCGTATTGATCACCTTTAATACCAATACTCGAATAGTGTAATTATTATTTCTAAAATACTCCATTACGAACCACTTTAATTCTAATTTGGATCCACCCGTAAAGTTAGCAATGGCTAATTATTATATTATCAAAGATACTTTATTTCTTTTTTTTTTTTGAATGGCAAATTTGGATCACTCACGGACCACTGGAGTATCATCATGTCACCAGCAGAACCATGCGATCATATCCATCTCCACTAGGCAATAATGCCCAACCACCAATTCAGGAGGAAACCCAATAAATCTTGAGAAAACCCTCTTATGGGATTCGAACCCAGGACCTTATGATCCCTAAACCTTATCTAACCACCAAGATGTCACTAGGCTATAAAGCCATGGACAATATACTTTATTTCTTGTTTGAATGTTTTGTTACTTAATTCTAGTAATAAACTATTATTTGTCACGCTTTTAAAGACCATGTAACTTTTGAATACAAATATAAAACCATCTGTTCTTATAACATAAAAAAAATAAAGTTGATTCTTCAATAAATTCATATGTTCTGGTCCTAAATTGTCAAATATAACCATTCTATATTTATGTACTATTTCTTAGTTTAAAATTGCTGATTGAAAAACACAATACTAAATTAGTAATCAATTATAGTCCCAAAATAACACTTTATGATTCCTAAATGTTCGTTACTAACTATTTAGTACCTTTTTTATTTAACATGTGTATTACATGGCCGATTTTCTAGCCATAGTACATAAATATAGAATGGTGAGCTATCTTGCTAGTTCTATAACATATTTATCGTTTTATTTGCATTAATTAATCACAGAAAGTATACATTACAAATACTAAATAAAATGAAAAATTCAAACAATCCAATTTATGTAACAAAACCACTCCTATTATACACATCAAATCTTTCTATACCTTCAATCCTCATCTTCAATATCATATATTTGGCTCCTCAAAACATGACCTCCTTTCCTCGAGTGGCGATGATGCCGCCTACCAAAATCCGGCCGCCCCGTCTCTTTAAACCGCTGCCTAAGCACCGGATCAATCACACATTCCGGTGGTGGAATAGGGTACCTCAAAGTATCATAACAATAAGAATAATACATGTACTTTTCTCTAAACCTTTTCATCGCGGTCTTTTGTTTTCGTGTAATGTTATTGTATCGAATGGTTTCGAGTTGTTTGTCCATTTGCGTGCAACTTTCGGTTGAAAGATCTTGAATCGGGTTTGAAATGCAACCGTAGAGGACGAGGTCAGTCATCTCGGTGATGAAAGGGGCATATTTGTAATTTACCTTATATTTGCCACCATTTGTGGCCCAAGTTGAAGCATCCCATAATGCCATAGGTTTTGAAGGAAAATCGCTACCCATTTCAGGGCTTCGTAATATCTCTCTTATTGGAACCTCATCTATATAGAATCTGTAGTTAAAATAATATAATGTAACATTGCAAACAATTGTTTTAATGTAAAGAAAGATATAAAATTACATCTTCAATGTTTTTATCAAATTTATTTAACTTCAAATAATGTAATATTTATATTTAATTTAGTTACAAAATAATATTCTAAAGAAATATGTAACATGACTTGGTGTTCACAAAAATAATAATATTTAAAAAATTCAAACCACTTTACGTGTAAATACTACATACATGATACATGAACATCATCAAAACTAGATAAACCTTTATTATAGATGTCTTTTCTTTATGACTCACTTTCTTCAAGTCCACGTTACAAATGTTATTGTATTATTATATAATTATTAAATGTTTTCTTTATGCAATATCATTTAATTTAGAAGATAAACAGGCTATTATTCAATTACATGAGTGTCTTGTATCATGATTATATTTATAAATACAAAATTTATGTGATTTCATAATTCTCTTTTTGAACTTGATTATCTATTTGTGATTTTTAACACAAATCTCTATGTATAAACATAACATGTGGTTAATGAGACTTATCATATTTAAAAAGTATAAGATGATTAAGAAGGGAAAGAAGATATACATGATTTTGGAAGATGTCCATAGAATTGTATAACGATGGTAAGCTTTGGAGGGATCAAACCACAAGGTGTATCTTTCTTCTCTCCCTCTATTTGTACTTCCATTGCCGTATAAATTTGTTTGAAACCTCCATGGCTTCCCTTTAATATTCCCTAAGAACTCAAAGTCCAACTCATCATGCGTCTTCTCGAACACATCACCATTTGAAGTCTGCATGTATACCAAATAAATCATTTTAATAATTCAAACTATTAGCCATTAACAGATAACTTCATACTGAATACTAATAATATAACCAATTCCACTCATAACTTTCATTTCATTACAAAAACAATTATCTCTAATTTTAACATAAATGAAAGTTGGGACAAACGGAGTATACTTCTATGTTAATATGAAACTTTAACAACAAAAATGAAAGGAAAACGTGTCACTATTCAAATTGTCAGTATAAATTATTATCGATGAATATATATAAAGGGTGAGTTACATACATAAAATGCTACGACGACTCCGGCGGTGTACTCAGACGGTAGCTTGATTCGAGCACTATATAATCCATGCTTGTACATGTTTGAAGATCTAAATCCAGCTCCTGAAATTGTTTTTTAAAAATCATTGTCAACCACCAAAACATCTTTTCTAGTTTACAAATATATATAATGTATATATATAAATATAAAGAATTAGAGAGAGAGAGTATGGATGCCTGTGTATTGATTAAGGTGGAGATGGACGGTGTTATCATCATCAGAGCGGAGGAGATTGGTGTTGCCACCAAAGAGCTGAGTGAAGCCTTTCTGGAAGGATATTATACGCGGTGGGGATGCCGCAGCGCCACCGGAAAGGAGCTGAAGTTGTAGGAGAAGGGATATATAGACGGTGGTTTTAAAGAGAGAATTGATGAACTGGTAGTTCATTTTCAAGTTCAAGTAGTGTTATGTGTTTGTCTTTGTTCTGTGTCTATTTATACGGAAGTGACAAAGATGCTTTTGGAACATAATTTATTGGTTCTAAATATTGTATGACAAATCAAGGTTATATAATAATACATTAGAAATAATTTATAACAAATCAGATTAGGTATAACGGGTATAAAACTCAATTAATATTATTAGATTAGGAGTTAGGACACACCTAAGTATTAGCATAGTTAATAATTAAACTTATATAGCCTCTCCGAAATAATCAAGAATCTTTAGTGTGTTTGGTTAACAATTTCCTTTGTTTCTAGTTACGCTTAGCAGATTTTAATTATAGACTTTTTTTTAATAGTGTAACTTTTCAGAAGTGTCTAAAGTTATAACTTATAAAAGTTAATTCTGATGTTGATACTTTGTTCTAACCAAATTTGAATTAACTTGTGTCGGTGGTATCTCGGTGATGGTTCTTTTAGTTATAGTGTAAGTCGTTGATCTGTCGGTAATTAACAAAGGATTACAGATGAATATTTTTTTTTATTTTTGTTTGTTTTAGTTGTATTCTTTGTTTATCCATTAGTAACTACAAAATGGATCAAGCATGTTAGTAAAACATCGTTGGTTATTACTTGTTTTCTAGTGGTGTGTATTGATACAAACATTTGTTGGCGAATGAACTTATGCATTTTTGTCAATTAATCTGAAATTGAATTTCAAAAAGGAGAATTCATTTTTTTACCTATGACGTTGCACCAATCGTTCGTGTAGCTTTAAGACCCGTTTTCGATACATTTGTTGGACCTTGCTAAGGCTAGGGGTAGGATACCCTCTTCTATCATTTTCCACATCTTCTTGTTGCTTCTTCAAATCGACACCACCACCCCTCTACCTCCATCAAAATCTTTTCTCTCACCTCACTCACTCTTTCACTACCACATCACCCATCTCACACCATCTCCCCGTCTCATGTCACGTACGCAGCCCTTGGCCTAATAGTCGATTGGCCAATTAAATCATATAAAAGAATATTACGTTGAGCAAGTTGTGGTTAAAAGTATATTAGTATTTATGTTTAAACGTAAAACGTAATTTATGAATTTAAGGTAAAAGTAAACATAAGTATTCATTCGATCATAGGGTTCACAGCTTTCCAAACACACCTTTGTAAGGTATATTAGCGTTCTACGCAAAGGGATTTTAACATTTTATTCCGTCGCGTCACATTTTTGACCTTGGAATTCTACGTTTTAAATTACTAAAATACCCCCTAGCTAGTCTCGGTGTTTCTCTCCCCAACCAAACATTGCGCATATTTCACCGGCCACCATATAAAAATATATCTTTTGTGGTTTACATCTCACATGATTTATAGGCCACCAAAATACTTATATGTGACTCTAAAATAATATATTCCCATATACCTATCGTTGACAAAATATACATGAGCATTCACATATCAGTCCGTCAAACTAAGTGAGTGGAGATTTTATAACATAGGAAGTGGTTTAAATTGTTATAAATGAAAATAAATGATTTTTCTGTATATTTGAAAAGTTCATGTAACACTATATAAACTCTTTAATATATTTTAAAAATGGTTGTGAATAAATGAAAAGGAACACGTAATGGTAAAAGTATAAAAAATAATATTCAATTGAGAATGATAGAGAAAATATAATGTATTTTTGAAAAAATTACAAATTTTGTCCTTTTGAATTACATAGATTATAGAATAGATCATTTTTCAAAAATAGTTTCACTATTTGTCCTTTATTTGGATGTTTGCCATGGTTTTTGTACTTTAAGCTAACTCACGTTAAGTTATCTCGTTAAACAGACCCATATGCATAAAACATGATGGGTATAATTGTCTTTTCCCTTGCCCGTTCTCTTTCATCCTCCTTTTCACCTATTGAACTTCACACTCTTAGAAATAATTTAACACGTCTCCCCAACAAAATCACAAATCTTGAAACCCAAATGCAAACTCAACAATAATCAAATCAAACTCAAACCCACTTCCAAAATCAAACCGCAAATGTCTTCCTGTTCTTTAGAGAATCAAAACCCCAACAATTCTTTCACAATTGAACTGGTCAACTCTCTGGTCAAAAAACAAGAAAACCCTAGATCACGTCGTCTTCTCCGCCATCCGCCGCCGTTCCTTCTACGGGAAACCACCACCGGCCCCACAAAGCCCATCATCACCACCACCGCCATCGCCGTTCCTTAATCGAGTTTCTATAAGCTAGTAGCCTCCACCTTCGTAATTTCGCTACGCAAATCGGTGTTAGATCTGGAGAAATCGGTGTCGCCAATTGGCTCCACCACCTGAATGACGTCTCCAGAACGAATTTGTACCTTACCAGATCTTAGCCACGGCGACCGTTTACTCGGTCGATTCATGCCAATTATCTTGATGTTTGCATATATGTTACCAATGGCTATATTGGTGGCTGTTAGTGGCGTGTAGTGGTGATGGTTTGGTGGTGGCTTAGGGTTAAATGGTGAAAGAAGAAGGGGGTTTTAACTCTTAATGAAAGATAAAAGACCGTGGTTGATGTGGTGGTGGTGGTGGTGGTGGTGGTGGTGTAAGCGGCGGTTGCTGGTGGTGGCAATGGTGGTCGGAGTGATGGTGGTGTGGAGTTACGGTTGAAGATTGTATTATTGGAGTGATGGTGGTGGTATTGGGATTGTATATTGTCTATTGAAGATGATGAGATGGGACCAAAATCTCTAAAATTGATTTCACTTTTTATTAATAATAATTATAATAAAATAATAACAATGGTTGGAAATTACCTTTTTGCCCTTACATGTTTGGCACATGCCAAGACTTAACTGGATCATTGGAAGGTTGTTAGTGTAAAGGACAAAAATCAAATGAAACATGCAAATAAAGGATAAAGAGTTAAACTCATTTTAAAAAAGGACCCATTCTATAATTTCATATATTCAAAATGACAAAATTTGTAATTTTTTCTGCTTTTTTAATGTAATTTTAAATTCGAAGATAAGAAAATGATGAGAATAGTCTTGTATTATATCAGCACACAGACACATTAAATTTTCAGTTTCATCAAGGGTTTTCCAATGAGAGGTATATAATGCTATTGTTTCTACTTTCTAGTGTTTTAACCAAAATGAGTTGTGAGAGAAAATTTAGTGTTGTCCTGTTGAAATTTATTACTTGGTAGCTGTCAGAAAACAGTAACGACTTGATTAAAACAAATTATTGACGTACGTATTGAATTGAATATTATTAGTTTTAGATTTCGTTGTGGGACGAGTAAGTTACGAGCGAAAGGTAACTACAAAAATATCTCGTTGAGCTAGGCCTAGTGTTACACTTACATTTGAATGATAGTTTGTATCGTAACTAATTGACTATCATGGAATGTACATGATTGTAATTTCCTTGTTAGCTACACAAAGAATTTAGAACTCTTGCTTTAAATTTATTTTGTAAATGTCACACAAATTGCACAAACTATGCGACGTTTTTCATTAACAAGAAAAAAATCTGGAAACAAGACTGAACACAAAATAGCAAACTTAAACCGTACTTACCCCTAGCTAATTAAGGAGTTTATTCAACGGACCCTAATACAAAACAAAGTCAAATTCAAATACTCAAACTAAAATAACCCACGAAACAGATCAATACCATCACCCCATGGCCAAACATGTCCGTTTTTGAGGCCGTCCATGTAACACCCATAGTAGTTGGAAACGCCGTCACATAAATTCCCATGGTTGTCCTCTATGGTTCTGATGGCAGAGACCACCGAAAATGCTATGAGGGCTGTGAAGGTGAGTGCAAATAGTGCATTCTTCGCCATTGTTGTAAGTGTTAATTGATGGTGGCCGGTTCGGTTGATTTATACTACAATAAGTGGAATTGCATGCGTGGCACGTGGAGAAGAAGCAGGCTGATGGTTACTATATATCGGGGTTTACCTTTTTTACACTAATTCCATTGGCGTTGCCATCCGGCCCCGGAGACTTAATATGCAGTTTTGTTTTTGTAATACAATTAGTGGATTGCATGGGAAGCACGTGGAGAAGATACATGCACTTGATAGGTTCTATTACAGGTTGAGAGTTAATTTATTTATATATATATATATATATTAATTTACAACTATTCTTGATAAAAGGTGTGCTTTATTGTTGTATATAATGCTGGAGAAGATACATGCATTGTGTTGTGTACTTATTCATTTGCTGGAGAAGCGCTAGAACTGACGTGGCTATTTTCTATCTGATATTCTGAATTGATGTGATTACCCCTAAATATGCAATGTTTAATGCCTGATGTCTTACTGTTTGCGATGTTTGATTTGGTATTGTTTTGAGGTTGATTGTTGTGTTTTGTGCTTGGCTCTATTGTTTCTTCCGGTTACCACTTGCTTTATGGCTGTGATGATGCTCTGCTTTTTGGCGTGGCAACATATGTTGCAGCCATTGTGCGGACCTGAGCCTCATGTAGGCAGTGAACTTACATTATTTGTGTTTTCATAAAATTACAATATGTTGTCAACGAATTATATAGCACATTGAATATTTTGCTAACAATGTGCGGCCGGTGTGGTGCCTTATGTCTATTTTGTGACGTTAGATGCCGTGCACATAAAGTCTTCGTTTGGGTTTAAGAAAGGCTGTGATGGTTTTATGAGCCTAGGTACGCTGCACATAAGGTGTTTGACGGGATGCTTTGACCATACACCTTTAGGATTTTGGGGTGATGAGGATACCGTGGTGCTTGAAAACAAGCAACTACAATTGCAGCCATAAATATAATATGATCTGTATGTATGAAAATTGTCATTAAAACTTCATATTAAATATATTTAAATAGCTAATAATCTTTTTCATCCTTTATTTTCCAACAGGTCTAGTGGCACAAAGTTACATGCTGAGCATTACTTCTAGCTACCAGGTAAACTTTTAGTTCACTCAACTCACTATTATTGTCGGCTTACTTACTGTCGAGTAATGATGAATCTGCTTCAGTATGAATTCGAATTTCAATCTAGAGTTGGAAAAGTAGCCTGTAAACAAACCAAACGTGCAGTGAATAGTTCTGCAGGAAGTTCATTTATGTTCTTTTATTTAATAAACGAATAAACATGAACCAAAAAGTCGTGTTCATTTATGTTTGTTTACATCCATTTATTATTTTCGTTTATGTTGATTTAAATATTTATAGAGAATAATCATATATAATCTGGATTAGTCATCTACTTGATGGTTTATATTTGTTCGTTTGTGTTCATATAAGTGTGTTCATTTATGTTTGTTTATCTTTATTCAGTTATGTTCATTTACGTTCGTTTATGTTCGTGAACTGTTCATTTAGATTTTAAACAAACGAACATAAACATACATGAGCATGTTCATTTTTCAATAAACGAACATGAACACAATTATTTGTTTGATTAAGTGTTCGTCTTCGTTAAAAGTTAAATGAACGAACACAAACATGCCCATATTCGTGTTCGTTCGGTTTGTTTACAGAACTATGAAAAAAGTAGATATTTTTTGAAATTTTTGTAAAGATGGGATTTCATCTCCAGGAACAACAAAATATTAAATGACAAAATCGCATCCTCTTCGAAGTTATTAAAATGCTTCTCCCCTTTTTTTGGTAATTAATAGGGAGAAAATAGGAGAATTAAAATCGCCATTTTGTTGTAATTAGTGAGTTAGGAGTTATTAACATCATCAAAGTCGGTGACATTGTTAAACCTTGAACGCTCGGGAGGAAAGAGTGGACTAGAAGAAGACAATGTTAATCTTATTATGAAGTTCAATTCTTTCATGCTTAATATTAGAATATAAAGAGTTGATGGGTGGGTTTAGGCTGACTTACTGTAAAACATGTATTTCTAATAATAAATGAGGAAGGTTTGCTGCAAGGTTTTTACGGAGTTTATGAAATAGATGTAATGATAGTGAATTAGCGATTGTATTTGTGTGGTTTTTTTTTACATATTACGGCTTTATATGGTGTGGAACATGATGATTATCGAATCGAAGCCAACTGAGATGCTGGTAAGTTATGTTTTGCCTATTTATTTTGTTCAAAACAAATACACAGATACTATACATGTTAGGGGGTTTAAAATTTAGCTTACAATCCATGCCGGCCATGTTGAGTATTGATTCATTGGGGTTTATGTACTTTAAAGTTTTCGTTACTTTATTTATTGAGGTGATTTAACTATTAAAATTCATCTATTCTTTACTTAGATGTAGTTTTTTATGGTTTCTGTACTGTTTTTATTTCTCAGTTTTGACTTAAGTTTAGCTATTGTATTATATGTTTAGCAGGTTTTAGGAGGTGCCACCAGATGTTGGCTTCAAACTTTGATTACGATAGGTTGGCAAGTTTGTTGGATTTTTGAACTAAGGGGCAGTATAACGGACATTTAATTACAAATAAGTTGGTAGTTTATTATTAGTGTTACTGAATTAGCGAATCTGTATCTCAAATTGTTAGTAGTTATTAGTGTTGTTATTGTGAATTAGTGTGCTACTAAATTATCAAATTTGTTTCAAAATTACATACCGCCACCAAGCGTGGGTCATTTGTGTTTTCGTAACATAAAGTATCTTCTTTTCCTTACTTAATGCCCCCGCCGCAACGCGGCGCGGGTCTAAATACTAGTTATTTAAATTTTGTGTTGTGTGTCAACTTCTAATAAACGTATTTTTATTCTTAAATCAAACCTTATATTTTGTTTTAGACAAAAAAAGGTTTCCCTAGTTTCGATTATGTATCAGGTGACTGGTGTCGGCAGGTGGCGGTGGTGCTCGGGTTTAACCGACCTTATTTGTTAACCCATTACTGTATAGAATGTAAACGAAATCAACCGAATTTGCGTTGACTCGCTGTCGCAACGCCAAAGACTGAAAATGTTATGGTTTTGATGACTCATCGCACGCGAAACATGGTGCCTACAACACTTGGGTTTTAGTTTTGTTACCGTAACAAATCTAACCGAAAATGACCAAATTCGCGTCGACACACCGTTGCACGACCAGCACCGGCAAAGCTCCTATTTTACAGCGCTTGGGTTTCACTGATCCACTACCGTTATAACGAACTTACGAACATAACAAAAACCAACCGAATGTCGATTTTGTTTTTTTATGTTTTAATTCTTGTACCGTAGCGAACGTGTCGGAAACTAACCGAACTTGCGTAGACTCACCGCCTCAACTCATGGGATTGACAACGATCGGGTTTTACCAACTAAGGATGAGCGTGGGACGGTACCCGTATCCGTACCCGTACTTGTACCTGTTTGTACTCGTACCAAAAATCAATAAAAACACGTACCAATACTCGTACCAAATTTTTCGGTCTGGTACGAGTACGGGTACGGGTATTGGTACGGGTATTTTGGTACAATACACATTTTTGTACCACTTTTGCTTTTTTATTTCCAAATTTTCGACGATCTTGAAGCGGTACCGATACAAGTAACAAACAACCTAAATTAGTCCGGGTATCAGTACTTGCACATGTACGTGACGGGTGCCAAATTAGTGCAGGTACCAAATTGGCTATCGATTTAATGATAAGATAGTATTGAAGAACCCTAACTTGGTCGCCGATTTTAAGTGATTTGTTTGTTGGTTTGAGTCTTGGATGTTATATTATTTAATTTTGAAGAAACGTTTGGTACTTGTTCAATAATAACATGGTTGGAGAATTTATTTTATATATTAAATATGAAAATTCTCAATTTAACCCTTATATAATCTAAACAGGTACAAAATACCAAATGTACCCGTACCGTACCCGTACCTGTACCTGATTGTACCCGTACCAAAATTCAACAAAAATGAGTACCAATACCCGTACCGAATAGGCTAAATCGGTACGGGTACATGTACATGTATGGTACGTGTATAAGTACGGGTATTTGGGACAAAATGCTCATCCCTATTACCAACACTCGAGTGTTATACCGGCCGACATCACCCCATTGGTCCACCTCAATTATTTATTTTGTTTTATTATTTTTTTAGTTCCGGTACAATAACGCACGTAAGTGAAATGAACTGAATTTGCGTTGACTTACCATATCATCATTTAGGACCGACAACGCTTGAGTTCAGGGGCGGACATACCTTATGCCGAGGCTACGGCTCAAATTTTTACGGGTAGTGTAAAAACAAAATTTTTTGGCAGATTTTTGTGTTTCGTTACGGCTGGAAAAAAATAACGTTCCGACTAGGATTTTAAGCCCAACTAATATATGTTTTAAAACCAATCAAAAGATAAAGCTCAAACAAAAAACCCATAAAACCAACCTAACCAACCCATTAACCCACCTTTCACAACAAAATTAAGATGTTAGATATGGAGGAAAGTTATGGTAATCAAAGAAACCGGAAGTATTTCATTCCTAATCGACATCATTTTGAGGTTGAAGTTTTTAATACGGTCTTGGATATGCAAATTCAAGAACTTGGAAATAGATTTAGTGAGGTCTCAACTACTTTGTTAGAATATATGTCGGGTTTAAATCCTTGTGATTCGTTTTCCAAGTTTGACATATCTAAGATAGTGGCTTTTTCAGAGATGTATCCGAATGATTTTACTAACGAAGAAAGAGGGTGTATACCGGGTGATCTTATGACCTTTTATTACACTTTAAAGGAAGATGATAAATTTGCAAAATTTGGTGGAATGGGTGATCTTGCTCGTGTAATGGTGGAAACCGGAAAACACATAACTTTTCCTTTGGTTTATCGGATATTGAAGCTAGCATTGGTTTTACCGGTTGCAACTGCAACCGTTGAAAGATGTTTCTCTAAAATGAAGCTTATCAAGACGGGTTTGCGCAATCAAATGGGTAATGAGTATTTGAACAATGCTTTAGTTTGTGCGGTCGAAAGAGAAACGTTTGATAAAGTAAATGAAGAAGATGTAATGGCTCGGTTTCAAGCTATCAAAAACTGAAGAAGAGATATTTACAGCCCAACCTAGATCCGCCATTGTTGGTTCGTTAACCCGGTTAGTTTAAATTTATTTGTTGTCGTGTTCTTTATATTTGTTTCGTTAACATTGTATTAAATATGGGGAAAAAAATTTGAAGCGCTCTGGCTGGGTTTCTAGTCTAGATCCACCACTGCTTGAGTTTTACCACCCCTGAGTTTTACCAACATGTCCTGACGCAACACGCCGGTGAAAATACTAGTTAGTGTATATATGTAAAGTATACAACAAAATATTAAAGTAATACTAACTAAAAACACAAAAAATAAGGCAATAACTAACAATGTTACTGGTAATTAGTATTTTAAATAAATAATAATCAATATAATGTTTACTTTTGTTGGAAATGTAATCATAAATAAATTAAAATGGCAATACACTAGAATATTATATGTGGTTATATTGATGTGCTTCGTTACCTTTTTTATTGTATGGACCAACATGTGTTCAATGACAAGATTGCCCTTTATTCCGATGCTAACAAAATAAAGAATATTCTTAATTTGTTTAAATTTTCCAGCGCAAACATAGCAATATTTATTATACACTAGTCTGAGGCCTGTATATTAAACGGGTAATTGATAAAAATTTTATACTTTAACCATTAAGTGAAATATGGTTAACAAAATGATCATATTTTTGTTATATAGTTACAATCTGCATTAAAATTATAGAACTACATAACTAAGATTACACAAATATGTTACAAATAAGTAAAATCTTCCTTGTACACTACATTTGTGAACGTATTGGTTGTTATACATTGTTTATCACAAATCAAAATCTTTAGTCTATTCCTGCTTGTAACTCTTGATAAGGTAACATATAGGTATGATTATAATTCTTGATATAGCTATGTATACTTGTCCGCGTGACAAATAAAATTTTCAAGTACATATCAACCCTAGATAAATGATAATTTATCCATTAAACTAACAAAAAAGTTATTCATACGCATAAAATTTCATGCCTTTTAATCAATTAATATAATGTCATTTGAGATCATCTGCTTATGTTTGTCCCAAAAACATCATTATCCAAAAAACCATATTACCTGAACTTTGATGATATAGTCATCCTTATAATTTTTAGAATTTGAAACTGATTGATCATGATAAATTTGGTGTCATTAATGTTCTTTGCATGACAAATTTTTACTTGATTTTATATTTTACAATTAACAATTGTATAATCAGTAACATATAAAACGGAAATTAAAATATAACAAAATGATTGTTTTCATTTCATATTAATGGAAAATGACAAAGACATCTAACATTAAAGCCATGTTCAGATAAAAGTGATTATTCTGAGTTAACAGAATATTAGAAGATTTAAAGTTGCATAAAGTGAAGGTAGTGATTCTTATTTATGATAGTTGAAAGTATTTGATAAGGAATGTTTACATTTTGATTAGTTAATATTATGGGAGTTGTTAGAATATTTAATTAATCGATATATATATTTTAACAACTTATAGAAAAAAAAAGCAAAGATTTCGGATTTGTTGAAAGCATGGTAAATGACTTTTAACCGGATTAACTATTTTTTTATATTAATGTGAAAATGTATGTTTCTGAAGCATTTTGGTCTGAGTTATAAAAAAAATATTGAAAACTAAATATTGATTTTCTTATTGCTAAAACTCTTTATACTAAGCACAAAAATTATATACATAAATGACATATACTTCATATAGTAAATCGGTATACATATAGGTTATAATTATAATATTCAACTTCAATAATTTAATGCTAAACACCAAGATATATATAATAAGTATTCTCCATGTTTGCAATATTTATACAAAACGTTTGAAGAATATTAAAAAAAATACACATTTTTTTTAGTTCAAATGCATATGAGAAATTTTAAATCTAAATTTGAAGCCAATCTTATATAAAAATTATACACTGTTGCTCGAATCTCAGTTTAAAAAACAATTTATAGTTTACCATACAAATCCAAATTCTTCGACAATGATGCACTTTTTATTTGGTTTAATTTGCAATTACCTGTGACTTTAAAATTTTATTCTAAAAAACACGCAACGTCAATTTTAATATTTTTATATTTCACCATTAATGTTAATTAATGGATTGATTAAGATTTGCATATAATAAAAACAAACTAGAATTCATATATAGAAATGACTTAAAAGATAGGACCATATATTGAAATAAGTAAAAAAAAAGGTGAGGGCTATAAGATTGACAAGTGACAAAATATGTAGTATTTTATTATAATAGATAGATTGTTTATTTGATATGAATTTAATTTCCAGTAAAAAGAAAAATACATACTAACATAACCATGTTCAAATAATAGTGATTATTCTGAGTTAGAAGAATATTAGAAGATTTAAAGTTGCATAAAGTGAATATAGTGATTCTTATTTATAATAGTTGAAAGTAGGGCTGCCACTTTTACCCATAACATGAAACCCAACCCAAGAAAACCCGCACCCGACCCAAGAAACTCAAACTCAAGAAAATACTAACCCGAACCTGAACCGAAGTAATTCGGGCTGGTTCTTGGGTCCGAATTCTAGGTTTTGGGTCAACCAGAAAATTTTTAGTTTTAAAATCATATGTATTTTTAGGTATTAAAGGCTAAGCCTTAGCCGCTGGCGTTATCAGGATTTAGTCCAAGTCGATTGTTCTCATTCCACATATTATGAATCAAATGTTTATTGTTTATTATTTTGAATATAAACCATAATAAACACTTTAATTAACACTTTAAAATTCAAAATTCACTAATCGTCTCTTGTCAATCATTATGAAGAATACTTATTATATGTAGTAATGGATTTAGTTGGAATAAACCTATAATTTTAATGTCATATATTAAAATGACTTAAAAGATAAGTACCATATATAAAAATTGGTTGAAAAAAAGGTGAGGAGAGCTATGGTATTAGCAAGTGGCAAAAATAGTAGGCTTTTATTAGAATAGATAGATTGCATAAATAAAATATATATGTTACGTTTTCATGGTAAAATGAAATGCCATTAATTCTTAGGCCTTGTATAGGAGTTTATTAGCATTAGACAAGGATAAGGACTTAAACTCATTTAAGGAGTCAACACAAATTCAAATCATTAAGTAATCATACAACCCTATCTCATAGACATTAGTCTCAAATAATCTTCCGTATATAGGTATATGCTATCTCTATGAAAGACTCCACATGCATGCCTAAGTGGGTGAACCCTCCCATCGGGGCAAGCTCCATCTAAACCCAAAATATTAACTAATTTGACCATAGAAGGTGGTTTTTTTTGGGTTCGTAGGCCTTTTGTTTATGCCTGGTTTATTATTTGAAGTTCAAATGATAGACGGGTGTAGGGTGGCCCAGTTTGGATTTCCTGTTGAATAAGATGCAAACCCTAGACTAATCTCTATATATGATTTTTATGTACTAGTAATCGTTGTCACTCAATAAAGAGTATCTAGTTGTCACCCGTGGGCGTAGATCAGTTCAGACCAAACCATGTTAAATCCTCGTGTTCGTTTATTATTTTCGTGTTTGTGTTCGGTTCGTGTGCGTGTTTAATCATAACAAGAAGAGCTTAGGTTTGGATCACACGAGAACATGTTTGAACCAGTCTCTATCGTCGCTGCCACACCAGAGATCAAAGCAAGGGTTCCACCGTGTGATCTCCGGCTGCAGATTGGGTTTTCTACGCCGTTGTTGACGTCTGATTCTCGCCGCGAAAGCAGCCGGCTGTCGCGGTTGATCGTCATCAAATATTGGAGTGTTTGGGTTACGTACGAAAGAAGTTTGAGCACCGGCATCACCACCGTGTAACGTCGTAAGAAGAATATATTAGGAACAATATATCAATTTTTGAGGCAGAAGCCTTGATTGGTCGTCTTGTTTTTTTTTTCGTTGGAGAAAAACTATAGCCGTGGTATTAAAGCAGAAGGATTTGACCATTATTTTTTGTTTGACCAAGACCGTGTACACCTTTTTCAATTTTTGGGCCTGGAACATTTGTTGGTCAATAATTAAGGAGCAACCCATTTGATATTTTTGGGCCAAAATCAAGATCCTATTTTCGAAGAGCTGTTGTCAATTAGAAGAAGTGTTAAAGAATTGGAGAACCAGTGCCAACCGCGTTTGTTAGGTTTTATCATTTTAGTTTAAATTTTCAGTATCTGATTTTCAGTTCGTTATTCCGCTACGTTTATATAGGTTGATTGTTTAACAAAGTTCAGTAAAACATCCGTTAAGTTTAGGCCGGTGCCATTGTTGTGTATGTCTCTGGAGAAATTCGTTTTAGTCATTGTCATGGTAGAAGACGGAAAGATTTCGATACAGAAGTTTGATGGACAGAAGTTTGGTTGGTGGAAGATGCAGATTGAGGCACTACTTTGTCAGAAAGACTTAAATGTAGTGCATAAGAATGAAAAACTAGAAAAATTGTCAGAAGCAGAGTGTAAGAAGTTAGACAAGAAAGCTAGGGTTTGTATTAGTTTTTTGTTGTCGGAAGATTGCGTTTAACATCATGAAAGAAACCACAGTGCGAGGTATGATGGAGGTACTATCCAACATGTATGAGAAGCCTTCGACAGCGAATAAGGTCTATCTTATCCGAGAGCTAGTGACAACAAGAATGAAAGAGGGTGGGTCAGTTACAACGGATATTAATAATCTTAATTCGATCATGTCCCGCTTAGTGTTAGTCCACATTAAGTTTGATGATGAAGTTCAAGGTCTATTGTTATTATCCTCTTTACTCGAAAGTTGGTCGCAAATAGTGACTACAGTTTGTAGTTCATCTACAAAAATTACCTTTGATGGGATCCGTGATATGATTTTGGGAGAAGATTCAAGACGCAGAAGTTCAGACGAATCACCAGACAATATGTTAGTCATAGAAGGCAAAGGTAGAGTAAAAAACAAGGCAGTGGGAGCAGGAAGAGGAGTCGGTCTAGGACTCGTAAAGATATTTAATGCTGGAGTTGTAAAGAGAAGGGAAACTTCAGGATTCCGAATGGTATGAAAGAGATGAACGCTACAGAAGATGACACAGATGACGGGGTCACTAGTGAGGATGCTTTGGTTTCTAGTGTAAAGAGTAACGTTATTGATTGGGTGATGGATTCTGGTGCATCGTTTCATGCCACTCACTGTAGTAAAACGATGATGAATATAAAGTTTGAGGATTTGGGAAAGGTTCGACTAGCAAACGGTGATATTCTAGAGGTTACGGGTATGAGAGATGTTGATTTGATAACTTCAGCCGATACCTCTTGGACTTTGAAAGACGTGAGGGTTATTCCAAGTTTGAAGAAACGTTTGATTTCAGTTGGGCAGTTGGACGACCAGGTTTGGGAAAGGGCAGTGGAAAGTGGTCAAAGGGAATCTCGTGGTTGCTCGTGGCAAGAAAATGAGTTCGTTGCATATGGTCTATATCTCATCGAAAGAGTGGATCCAGTTATGGTGAAAGATAAAGTCCGGTTCACAGAATCTCGTGTGCTGAAGAAGGTTCGTTTTGAAAGTAACAAACCCAGAGCCAAAGTGAAGATTCATGATGAACGAGCTAGGAAGGTTAAATTAGTTAGAGGGCAACGTGACAGTGGAGCACATGTTGTGTTTCAGTTACAGTTCCAGGTCGACAGTGGATTAAGAAAACCAGCATTCCAGTAGTAAAAGTCTCTCCAATGGATTACTTGCTTAATATGGAGAGTGTTTGTTTTTGCGATATCTCAGTATCCGGTAGTTCGTTACAGTGGGAGCCGGTAGGGACAAAGAATGAGTCAAGGGCAGTTTTAGCCGTGACTGACGTGTTGGAGCTCCAAGGAGCTTCAACGGGCCTTCAGGTTAATTGATGAGAAGGCGGGAGCAACTAGAAGAAGTTTAATGTATAGATTACATAACTACGATGAGGAGTGCACACGAGAGTACTCAAGGCCTCCGAGTGGGAGATTGTTGGGTTCGTAGGCCTTTTGTGTAGGCTCGGTTTATTATTTGAAGTCCAAAGGGGTAGACGGGTGTAGGGTGGCTAAACCAAAGCCCGGCCCGGTTTGGATTTCTTGTTGAATAAGATGCAAACCCTAGATTAATCTCTATACATATGATTGTTATGTACTCGTAATCGTTGTCACTCAATAAAGAATATCTAGTTGCCACCCGTGGACGTAGTTTAGTTTAGACCAAACCACGTTAAATCCTCGTGTTCATTTATTTCTTTCATGTTTGTGTTCGGTTCGTGTGTGCGTTTAATCCTAACAGTTTTCCTAGGCTATAATTTGAGGCCTTTCTAACCAATTTATTCACTACCTTTACGAATGAGCTCTATATATCTATTACTTTGGTTGTCCAACCACCCAATCTAAGCTCCAAGAAAACCCCATGCTGGTTTGGAGAAACAATCACTTAAAAATTATTGTTTAGTACTATTATTACTTTTGACAAGTACACTAGTAGTATAAGTAGTGGTGGTGGTAGTGGCACCAGTCATCATCGTCTTAGTGGTACTAGAAATTAATTGTGGTGACGAATTTCATTCATTGTCCAAACTATTTGTAAAGCTCGTCTCTACTTTCACACTTGTTTATAAATATAGCCATACCTATTATAGTTAACACTTTATCAATAAATACTAAGAAGAAAGAAAAACCTATTTCACCGGATGAACGAACAAACAAACAAATTAATTACCATATTTAAATACACACGCCACATGAAAACACTTCATGTCTCCCTTTGTCAACATCTTATGTCTACCTTTTTATGTAGTCATCCCCCTTCCAAAATGACCTCTCCTCCCGCTACTCGGGTAAAGAAAGTAGCACACACATTTGTGGGTTTTCTACTTTGCCTGTTTCCATAAATAAGGAAACCATAACATGAATCAACACCCTTGTCATGATGAGTGTCGCACATGTCATATTTGTGTTTTCATTTTGGTTTCAATTAAGGGATTCTTTTGGATTTGACTTCCTTAGGGGCTTGATTAGCCATTAAACGAAAGCATTGACACCAACCATTATTGTATTCCGTTAGGGATTCATTATTAACATCCATTAACTCATTAAGGCTTCAACTTTATAGTTCAAGCCTCACTTGATAGCCTTCACTTTGCATATGTTCATGTACTCTACATCTTATGTTGTTAGTTAGGCTTCAATTTGTAATGTTCTTGAGCTTTATACTCTCATTGTTGCCAACCAACGCTTTATTAATTCGGTGTGGAGTTGTTTTGGTGGTAAGATCAACTAGAATACCTATGACCCCTCAAAATCCCCATGAGCCTTCGTATTATGGCTGCTAAAAGATTGAATTATGGTTTAAAGAGACACTGAAACAGAGAGAGAGAGAGAGAGAGAGAGAGAGAGAGATATGATAATATGGAAGAATTTTGCTTATATGGCTATTGTTTAGAGAGAATGAAGAAAGAAATTTTACTGACCCATTTCGACCCGGGTTTTTTTACCTGGCTTAATTTGTTTGAACACCGTTTTACACCTCCTAAACAAAATTCATGGATCCTCTTGCAACTGAACTACACGCGTTAGAGCAAGATGAAACAATGTTGGTTTCAAGTTGTGTGTATCGTATGAGTCGTATTCAAGGTATATGATTTTAACTGTATATGAGTTAGACTTATCTTAACACAAATAAACATATAAGTTACGTTTCAGAAAGAGTTAAGTGCATAAATCAACCCTGTGATCAACACCATTTCGCAGAAATCAACCCCGTGGTGGCTTGTTCATAGATATCACCACATGTTCAGCTTTATTTTGCAAATGGACCCACCGTTAACTCCCGGTTAATTTTATCCATTAAAATGAACGGCAAGCCCGTCTTTTCCCTCGATTAGCATCCCCTGCAAGAAAGAATCCCCCACACATCTTTAAAATATACAACCCAAGCCGTCGTCCTTGTTCACAGGGGCGGACCTACATAGGTCCCATCGGGGTCCCGGGACACCAATGTTTTTTAAAAAATACTTAGAGACGGTATACTAAATTTTGTAAGGACCCCATAAAAATTAATACTTGGAACCCATACTATTAAGGCTAAACTGGTCTAGTGGAAATTCCCTTGTTTTTCTTTGAGAGGTTGCAGGTTCAAGCCTCTCCATACTCAGTTTTTGTTGTTTTTTTATATCATAGTCAATATTAGTTATTTAGTTGGGGTATTTGTGTTTTTTTTAGTTTCTCTCATATAGTCATTATCACCATCCAACATATATAATAACAACATGGGTTTTACATATTCTTTTATTAATTATCTTATGTATGTATATTATAATTAATAATTTATTTGTGTAAGAGTTAGTTTTTCATGTCTTGATTATTTATGTAAGACCATATATATATATATATATATATATATATAGAGCTTATGTTTATGTTTTTCGAGTATGAATAAAAATGAATTAAAAATATATGTTCTATCTAGTTTCTAATCTAGATTCTTTCTACTTACTCGTTTCCAATGACACCATATTTCCGTGTTTTATTATGTTACTCGTCTCGACCCGACCCGAATAACGACCGACCTGAAAATTTTGTAAACCGAAAAAGTTGGGACCCCGTCGACAAAAAATCCTGGGTCCGCCACTGCTTGTTCACTTGCATCGTAAGTGTCTTGTTCACCATTGTGTACATGAAAATGGACTGGAATTTCGACTGATTATTCGATAGCGTGGCTCTCACAGGTATCATCTTTCCCAACAACTCATAATTGATTGTTCAATTCTGTTTAGTTTTTGTCGACCCTCTGTTGATTTTTTGAAATTAGTAATGATCGTAGCTTACCCGGTTATGTTATGCGTTTTGGGTCGATGTCAGCTTAAGCCACCTAATGTTAACTACTAATGACCTAACTAGTAATTATGTATATTGTATTATATTAGCATCTAATTAGGGCTTTTACATTATATTAAGTAATAATCAAGTAATTATGGATTTTATATCAATGATGTTATGATCATTATTTAAGTTTAATATTGTCAATTTGATCAATGTGTAGAATATGTATTTATGTGTGTGTGCATATATATGTGTGTATATAAATATGTGTATGTGTGTGCATAATGTGTGTATGCATCTGTATATATATGTATCTATTTACATATACATATACATATACATGTGTGTGTATGCGCACACATAATGTGTATGCATCTGTATATATATCTTTGTGTAGAATGTGGTCAAAGTAATTAGAGCTTTTGTATTGTATGTATGTATGCATGTGTATAAATATGTTTGTGTGTCTATATGTATGTGTGTGCATAATGTGGTTAATGGTTAATGGCTATTTATGGACAATGTCAATGCGGTCAATGGGTAATGGGTATGAATTTGAATGATTTGTGTGTTAGTGGAATGACGCTATGATCAAACTGAATGTCTATATGTCTATGTATGTTGTAGTCCCACTAAATGTCACACACACAATTAGTAGGTATCAGCTATTATGTATACTTTAGTTAAACAGTTTAAACTGATTGTATGTCATAATTGTAAACAGTTTGACTAGTTACAATGTGTTTACATTAAGGGTGTTATTCGGGGTGTACTTTCGGGTTTTTGATAGGTTTCTTGGGTTTGAGAAATTTATTTCAAAGTAATCATACCCAACCCTATCTTCCCCTGGGCTACTCGGGTTCCAGTTATTCGGGAACTAAAATATATATTCTAAAATTCAAGAAAATATATCATCTTTAAATTTTAACTAACATATGCAAATAACAAACCACATAATCCAAAATACACAATTCTTTAACAAGCCAAGTTAACTAATCAAAGGTGAGTCATGCTTTTCTTGTTAAGATATGCGGTCATAACACGTATTTCCTTTAATATATATAAGGTAAATTGAACAATATTTATATATTGTTTTCCTAAAACATATTATATAACAAAACTAGCATGATGTAATATTAAAATTTTCTTCATAACCCACGCGATATCTAAAAACTATTTATTTTTCTTATTTTTTTTTCTTTTTTACATTTTTCGCGTATTACTACCCATCACTTGGATAGGCAACTTTATTAAATAGGCTAGGACAAGAGATATAATAATTGAATATATGAATTTAGTCAAAATTGGTTATTCATGTTTACCCAAACCCATAAAAAAGTACTCAGCACTTGACCCGTGTTAGTTTAGGTTGTACTCGGATTTGTTAGATTCAGGTTCAGGTTTCATGAGTATGGGTACTTTTGGTTTCGGTTAATAGCTATTCAGTTGGGTTTTGGGTTTTGAAAACAAATGATAGCCTTATGGTACATGTGTTGAAGTCAAAGAGTTAATCACTTGTTAATCATCTTAATATGTAGTTAGTCCATCTTGTATGCAATGTGCTTAGTTTAGCTCATAAGTTAGTGTGAATCATTGTCAGCCTGAGTCTCTTAATCATCGTCGTCCACTTGTAGGAAGTCAATCATAATCAATCTGGTTAATCAGTTTAATTTAGTCAATCTGGTTAATTTAGTAACAATTGGTCAATGATAGTTAATATGGTTAATTTCGTCAATCTGGTTAATTTAGTGTCAATTGACTGTCAATCTGGTTAATTTAGTCAAGTTGAAAGTTGACGTTTAGTTTATCAGTTAACCAGTTACTTTTAACTTTGATGAAAATAAATTGGGTCAAACAAAGTCAAACAAAAAAGGTTAAAATTTGGTTACGTTAGATTTTGGAGGGGAAATCTTAGAAACACTGAAGGTTGATTTTTGATATATTACACAACCACTAGGTTGCAAATTGCAAGGGTATAAGAGTTTTAAAGGTATTTTAACGTTAACACTAACAACTGGGTCCAATTGTAAAATAATGCTGATCACGGGGGTGACAACTACGAAAAAGCCACCATGAGATTGATTTATGCAAAATGATGGTGACCACATGGTTGACTCTTAACTCTTTCAGAAAATTAATTTCATCCCGTCAACCTAAATGTATTGTCATCCATATGGGTTCTTCTGAACTTGCATTGTATAAACCAATGTTTTAAAAACTGGTATTTTACTTGTACCGGATTAGGCTAAAATATGGTATAACCGGTTAAACTGGGTTATACCGAGAGGTTCAACCGGTTGAATAATTTACCTTATAATTTTCTATAAATGTAACTTCAATCTAAAAATAACCAAAAATTATATGATTCCTATAACAAGAAATAATCCTAAAGTTAATCCATATTAAAAAAAATAACACAAAAGCACTCAATTTTAAAAAAAATAATTATAAAATTTACACGTTTAAATGTTAATTGTTGGGTTAAAAGTAATTTTGAAAAAATATGAGCCGTAAATATAAAAATATTCTTGGGCTTAAAACCGGTTTGCCGGTAAAAACCGGTATTTTAGACAAAAACCGTTGGTACGGTGTTCAAGCAAACCGGTCAAAAATATCGGACTCAAAATACCGGCCTACTGAGCGAAATCCGGTTTAACCAGTTCAACCGGCCAGTTTGAACCGGTTTTTAAAACACTGGTATAAACCATAAGTATTGTAACAAACTCAATTTACCAAAACTGTACTTTAAAAAAAATATATTTTCTAAATATTATTTAATAATACTCCTAAACCGTATTTTGCTTAAGCACAAGATTGTAAATCGTTTTCCTTAAAAATACTTTAAACTTTAAAGGATAAACTAGTAAACAACACATGATTGTGACATGCATTCGAAAATAAAAGTATCTACATTATCTTCTGTTAACTGACATGGTCAAAAACAAGTTGTAATCTTTTTCATTATGTAGAAGATATAAACTAACAAAAATCTATCCAGTATTTTGAAGAAAACAAAACCACAAATTACGAAAAGAGAATGTTCTTTAATTAGAAAACTTTGATGGAAATTACAACATCAAATCCTTTTTCAAGAAAAATATAACTTTGATAGGTATTATCAAATCTTGAACATAAAATTGACAGTTTTCTTAAAACAACAACATATTATCACAACTAGCAAAGCTTGACGGGAGGACAAAAAACACTTGCAATGACGTATTGACGTGACTACGTGAGTGGGTTTCCTTAACCAATCTACCAAAGAAACGTTGCATTTTTCTTTATTTATTTATTTTGTTAACAAATCAAGTATAAGAAATAGAAACAATGGAATTCAAAATTAACACTTTCCTTTGATTATTTAATTGTTAGTTTGAAACACCCGCTAATTCCTGAAGTGCCATAGGACCAGCCAAGTAACATCACAATTGCTTCCACTAAACATTTTTTTTTTTCATTTGATTCAATCCAAAGTAGGGGTGAGATTTTTTCCCATATACCCGTTGAGTTTATGTGCCCATACTTGTGTACTTGTATCTGTCTATTCGGTACAGGTATCAGTACTAAGATTTAAAAATTTCCATACTCAGTACTTACAGGTATATGTGTATTTCGGTATTCGGTACCCATTTGGATTATGCAGAGATTTTTATTGAGATGTCCAACACTCAACCCTTGCGTATCTTCAAGAGGTATCCTTTGGTACCTATAGTGAACCGGTTCAAGGCTTCACACAGTTAAGGTTTGGAAATTATAGTTTATTGAGTGTCGGTATCATACGGGTACCCATAGCAATTTAGCCATTTGGTATCAGTTTAACGATTCAGTTTATTTATTGCTCGCATCGGTACCGATACCAAGTTCGGTGGAGATTTGTTTAGAAAAAACAATGTGGTACCAAAACGAGTACTGTACCGAAAGTACCCGTACTCGTGTCATAAATTTTGGTATGGTACTCGGTACCTAGTTTTGCTAATTTTCGGTACGGATATGGGTACAACACTGATCTCATCCCTAATCCAAAGCAAGAATCCAACTTGAGTTGTGTTAGTGATTTTAGTGTAATTAGGGATTAACTTGTTGATCAAGTTAATTGTAATATGAATCTAAATAAGTCGGGTGTAGGTGTACACTTATTTGATTGTATTATAATTTATAATCCTACTAGTACTTAGGGGCGAAGCCCCTAAGTCATAGGGATTCCAAGGAGACAACGCCCGCTAGACGGGGGTCCGGGGGCAGCACCCTTGGTAGCAGGTCCAAGGGGGTGGCAGCCCCTGGCATATGTTGCTTCATTAAAATCATATAAGAAAATTAATTTTTATTAATTTTCGTTACAAATTTAATAAACCAACATGAGCGTATTTTCAGTTATCAGATAACTGTTATAATAATTGGAAAACAGTTAACATTGTTCCTGTCTCAAACTCTAATATATTTTGTTTGATCATACGATACAATCTCTGGTTCATCATACTCTCACAACTATCATACTCAAGTCTTCCTCAAATCAATCTGGGTTTCATCTGGTCAAAATATTTAAGAGCCACAAATAATTTTGATCTAGTGTTTACACGACTCTCAGATATCTAAAGATACTCGTTTGCAGAAATTCCCCAACAAGTTGTAGATGAAGGGGACGCTATATCATGCCAAGATGCGATAACTGCCCATGTTCTAGCAGCTAAGTCGCAATGGGCGAACAAGTTGTATGTAGACTCAGTCTCATTATCACAAACCGAACATAAAACAGAAAGCACATCCGCTCCCTATTTGGACAAGTTGGTTCCAGTAGGGATTAGATCAAACAACACCGCCCAAGCAAAAAATGTTAATTTTTCTAGGAATAAACACGTTCCACCTTGTACAAGACAAACCAACTATAAGAAGGAAGACATAAATATAGTTAAGGATTAGGGTAAAGTTAAAATACAAAGGAAGACCAAAATGAGAAGTGTGAAAATGATTTGTGACCACGCAAAAAATCCTTTAAAAACAAATTCAAAAATAATAATAAAAAAATCATAACTCAAAATAAAAATAAAAAACAAAAAAATTTAAGAACTTAAATGTTTCCGCCATCATTCCCGTTAGAAAAATAGAAAAAAAAATAAAAAAATGACGAAAAGTCGCAATGCCGAGATCAAAAACACAATGACGAAAATGAACAAAAGACACAATAGATCGCAAAATATAACACAATGCCGAACATAATAAAGCACAATATTAAGTAATATAACACAATATAAAGAAAAAATGACACAATGTCGAAGGAAAAAAACATAATCAATGACGAAAACAACCCAAAACACAATGATAAACAAAAAGACACAACGACTTTTTTCACTCACCATTATGTTTTTTTTAGAACGAGAAAAATGGTGGAAACATTTTTGTGTTTTTACTTTTTTTCGTTATTTTATTAAATCTTGAGTTATGATTTTTTTATTAATTTTTTTAAAGGTTTTGTATGTGACTAGAAATCTTTTTTACCATTCTCATTTTTATTTTTCTTTGTAAAATAATTTGACCCTAAAGATTAACAAGTCTTTATAATTAAAAATGAGTAAATTAAACACGTGAGTGGATGAGACCTGTGATTCTTGCACTTGTTTAAAGAAAACAAAATCAAAATCACTAAATTAAAGGGAGAACTACTTAGTCAAGAACTCAGGTTAGGGTTACAAATGAGGGAATTTTAGCCTCGCAGCTATTTGTCTACGGGGTCATAGCCCAACAGCTCGTTACTTCACTTCCATCCACATTTTACGGGTTACATAACTTCATACGAGTCAAAATTGTATGTTTTAAGTTAGAGCATATTTAACAAACTTTTTTTCTTCCATGACTTCAAATGCAAGTTATCAACTACGTGTCACAATTATAATGATAATTTAGAAACAAAATATCAATACAATATTTGAAAATTTAAAAATAAGCATACATGTAGACAGTATAATCACTCACTTTTTGTTTTAACAAATAATATAGAAATAAACTAATAAAAGATAAGTTGAAGTGTTGAACGACATATTTAATAACTTGTGGTTGATAGAATCTTAAAAGAGATGGCACAACCATTCTTTTCTCTTGATTTCAAATTGCGTGTCATAGAAGCTAAGTAAACATCATTAGTATTCAATTAACTCATATTGCTTTAATAAACATTTTACATTACTCGAACAAACATATTTAGTTTATATTTTTATATTAATCTTGTTAAATATAGTGTGATTTTTTATATGACATAACATACCAAAAAAATCAAGACTTTAGTACTAGACATGTTTAAATTGGTTGCTGATCAACCAACAAACACTTTTATCTAAACCGGTCTATCGATATACAACAGGCATTTTAGAAGCGTTAACATCTTGATTGATCATTTAAACACACTCAAAATAGAAGTATAATTGTTAGAAATGATCTTACTAATTAGTGACGCACTTTTTAAAAAAATCATAAATTAATGAACAAATATGGTTCTTTAATCTAATACAATGCTATAGAGTAATCGTATATTCTCATTAATTTAACATTTATTTAGTTATATGTGTGAAACAAACAAATATGTTGATATGGAAAAAGGAAGCGACCAAGAAGTGATCATTTGGTTGGGCCTAAGATAGTACTCATGTTTTTTTTCAAACTAGGAGCGTTTACAATCAGTCATTCAGTCATGATCTGTTGTTGGCATACCATGTGAACTATGAGTCACTTTTTCTCATTGGGGTGCCAATTTTTTTTTAAAAAAAAATCTTGTATCATAGATGAATGTTTACAAACATTGTGACACGTATTGGATTAGATTTAGCGATCAATAATTAGATCCTATTTTAATTTTTTTTAGGAGCGGGTACTCCACCATCCAAATCATTAGAAGAGGGGGCAAATCCTTGTGAATCTGACACGGGTAATTGCCAAACCAAATGGCAACCACTTTGGTCCAATATAAGCGTGTTAAACGCTTGTCATAATTGGTAGTACAAGGTTGCATCAATCACCAAGCGATTTGGCGATCAGTTGTTCTCAATGGCAATTCATTAAGTAGTTCACATGTCTCATGGTTTTAAAAACTAAAACTAATTGTCAAATGCTTTTAAAGAAGTAAAAGATTTTTTGATTTCAAATTCCTTAGTTATCATGATTGTTGTTAGGGGTCATTTTATCCCTAGCGTGATCTTGACGGTTATCCTGATAGCTTGGATTCCCAGTTAGCTGTAGGATCCTGAACTAACCGACTATGTTTGTTTTATTTGTTATACTTGCAAGCTACTTAAATATATGACGGTCTACAACGGCTAGATGACTTATTCTACGTGAAAGATCAGATGAACAAGTTGAAGCACACGTGGAATTGGAGAGCACGTCTTCAAAGGGTCATGATTAGAGATGGGCAAAAAAACCGGTTGGTGAACCGGTTCAACGGTTTAAACCGAAAACCGGTTTTTACAAAAACCGGTTATTTAAAAACCGGTTTGACCGGTTTAGTAACCGCCGGTTCGTATATCGGTTACAAGTTCTAGAGAAAAAACCGGTTACTGAACCGGTTATGGAAAAAACCGGTTAATTTTAAAACCGGTTATTATGAAAAAAACCGGTTATTAACCGGTTATTTTAAAAAAAAAAAACCGGTTAATTAAAAAAACCGGTTATTAACCGGTTCTAACCGGTTTCTAAACCGGTCCTAACCGGTTAGACCGGTCCGAGTTTTGCACCAAAAAAACCGGTTAATAAACCGGTCCGGTTATTTAAAAACCGGTTTTTTTCCAGGCCAAGAAAAACCGGTCCGGTTATTAACCGAACCGGTTTTTTTAAAAAAACCGATTTGTGCACCTCTAGTCATGATGGCTAGGTTCTCGGAATTGTAGGAGATATAGTTATTTTTCATTTCTATATAATGTGGTTGTTGAGAATGATTAGAGACAGATATTTTTTCACTCACAGCACTGACACTTGTACTCTAGCCTTCGTTCTCATTCAGTTCCCGACTTGTAACCAGTTTTACCTTATTAATAAATTAAGGTAGGGGATTGTTTTCCCCTCCCGAGGTTTTTCTAAAGATCATTACCAAAATCCTAGGCTTTTCCTCGCTACATCGTTGTGTTCATATTTACTTTTTCCGCAATTGTCTACTATATTACTCACCTCATTGTTGAAGAACACTCTATATCACTTAACGAAATTGTTCAATTATTGTTTCAGTGATTTTTGACCAAAATAGTTTGGCGCCACCTTGGGGAAAGTGGTGTTTTTCATTCTCAATCCATATTCACTTTTATCCTAAACCGTTACCTTGCATACCTATACTCAAAAACGGCCTCTCAATCAAAAGTTACATATTCATCCATGCCGTTCGCAGTTTCCGGAGCCGCTCAACTGTCACACCCCAACCTAAGGCAGAAATGCCAGGGTGTGAGCTGATTGCTCACAGCTCTCAAGGTACTATCATGCAATAATAAAAGTGATATTATCAATTAAATTTAATTAAATATTCGGATAATCAAATACAAAATACAACTCATTAAACAAACAATAAATACGAATTTAATTCTTGATTGTATCTTTTCTAACATAATTCTTCACTAAATCTTCACAAAATCTTGTTAACTAATTCAAAGGATAACCTGTATATGCGTATAAATAGAAAAGTTTGTCAACAACACATGTTGAGTGAGTAAAACACCAGTTAAAGACACAACAGTAACAATATATAATAAATAAATAAAAATGCAAACTGTTCCTGTGAGATAAGCAGTTAAGCCTTAGCACATACACAATCAATCAAACCAAAAAGAAAGGGCTCAACCAATTCCATATAAATGGACATTTGTTACCAAGCAAGGATTAAACTGTTGCCATAAAAATGGACATCGATTGTCGAAGATAGTTGTATGATCATACTATAAATGAGGAACTTCTCCAAAATGTGTTCAAATAAAGCAAGTAAGCAAATAGTAAGTTAGGCATAAACTGATATACACAAAAGTATTAAACAGTTTCAATTTTGAATACTAGATAATATATAAATACTGTAAATATGCATATGTCCCCAAAAGATTTAAAATAAGTAAAAAAGGGGAATGATCACTCACCTTAGCGATTAAGCAAGAGATAATGAATAGGTAAGAAAGCTCTTCGGGATTTACCGTCGAGAATCCTAAATACAATAATTGCGGAAATAAATATGGATGGAATAACAAAACTAAAACTAAATAGAGGTCCGGGATTTGATATCGAGTGTAACTAACGAAAGTTAAATATTACATAGATTTATTATAAATATTATTATCAAAGTTTTATCGTAATAAATATGATGTTATAAAGATGTCATAGTTTGTATAAAGAGATTGTTTTAGAAATTAACTATTTTAAATTAAAATACCTTTAATATATACATTTATTATTAAATAAGATTTCTTATTAAATTAATGTTGTAAATAATAAATAATAAATAGTAATAATATTTATATGAAATATGATCTTTTATAAAAAAAATACTTGAACTTATCGTAATATACTAATTAATGAGATTATATTATGTATTTTAATGTAAAACACTTTTTTAAATATTAACACCTTTATAAATTTTTAATAATATTATATATATATATATATGGTTTTAACAAAGGTTCGAAAAAGACTAGTTAATGTATTGGTTTTTAAAAAAAATATGTAAATTTATTTACAGATTTTATAATATTTATTATATTAATTAAATGATTAAATAAGATTAATTATCAAAGAATTAACAAAACCAAAAATAAAAGAGCTGGTGGGGTCAAACTCACGTCCCCAGCGGCTGAATGCTTTAACCAAAAAGTACACAACCATCTGCTCCAACAGCTTAATTGTTTATAACATCGGAACAAAAGCTTTTAAACAGACAAACATGAAACCAGGTTTTCTATATAAACCTTATAAATCAAATCGATCAAATGACTCAATGCTCTTTTGATTTAAGATAGGGTTATTGGAGAGCAGACAACGACGAGTAAGACCATATAACTTATTACCTGTGCAGGTGCTCTAATGATGGTGTAATAGGTCGATATGTAGACGGCCAGAAAAAGAATAAGAACTCTGATTTGGAGACAAGGGTAATATAATTCAATAAGGGGGTATTTTTAACGACGAAGAGAGGATGATGCATACAGATTTAATTGAGTTATTATGATGGTTAGCTAGGTTACTCATAAACGGGCTAAGTCGATTCGTCCTAACATGTAACGTATCAATAACAATATAATTTCCTAATCAACTAAGTCGGTTAGGCTGTTTATAGTATGAGATCAACGAATCGCGAATCAATTTCGATTATATTAGCTTATTGATCAAGTTATAGTAAACGGGTATGAAGTGAATAAACGGATCCAGACATAGATACCCGGTTGGACCAGCTTTTAGGGTTAAGAATATTATAATATATATGATATTATGCAAATTGCATATAAGTCCCTCAACTTTAGAAGTGGGCACACTACGAGGTTAAAATTTATGTTTGGGTAATTTTTACACATTTTCAAAGTTATATTATATAATAAATAATAATACTATAACAATAATTATAATAATAATATAATAATAGAAACATAAATAATATTTTATATTGATTTAAATTTCCCGAAAATGAAACGGGTCGGTAAATATGGTATTTGTTTATTATCGAAAAATTTGAGTTGTTTCATCAACCACTTCCTCCACCACATTTTGTCCAACGGAAGACGACCAACGTCGGCGTTAGCATCCCATGAGCCGGAGGATAAGCAGCATGCTTCCTCCCACAACAAAGCCTTTTGCAGGTATGCCACTCCAAAGATCTGGGTCTCCCAACACAAGACATGTCCTTATGTCAAACGACGATGCTTTTAATGTTTTAGTGCAAATGAAGGAGCATATGGATACTCGGAAGTGATCCAACAACTCTGTCTTAAGGGAGCTCCAAGGTATCCGGGCACAAGGGAAGAAGCCGGTGGAGGAATCCTTCATCCCATTGTTGCCTAGGAACATGAACTTTGACGCATCAGGATTCCAAGGGAACGATTTCCCTCCCATGAACCAGAACTAGTGATCCCGTCCTGGCCAAGAGGATCGTTCCTACTCGAGAATTTGGTGTTATTCCGGGATCCCCAGCTAAGACTCCCGATACTGGTAATACTAATAATGATGTTATTTCTATGACTAACACTTATGATATGCAGGATTACGGTATTAGTTCAATGGTTCAGAAGGAGTTGCAGATTCTGAAGAAGTTAATCTCCAGCGTACCATGGATAGTCCAGCCAATTCCGAAAATAAACCCAGCAATCAAAGGATCTCGAGATTCGCACCTCCCATATGTGATGTCGAGATCCCAAGGCAATTCCAGACTCCAAGCATGAAGCTGTATGATGGAACCAAGGATCCTAAAGCTCATGTCGCCCAATATCATGAGAGGATGGAGATCAACCCCACACCTCAAAATTTCCAGGAAGCCTGCTTGTGCAAAGGCTTTGGCTCAACCCTCACCGGAGCTACATTAAAATGGCTCCTAAGTGTCCCTCATTTCTCTATTTAAACTTTTGCTCATACAGTTAACTTGTTTAGTAGCCAATTTTCTTGTAGTAGAAGTTTTAAAAGGATAACTCGTGACGTCTATAGAGTAACACAAGGTAATGATGAATCCCTTAGGAATTATGTCAACAAATTAAGCAAGGAAGCTCTAGAGATCTCCAATATCAATGTTGCAACGGTTGTGAAAGCTTTCAGTATGGGTCTCAAGAAGGATACCTTTTTATATGAAGATCTCGTCGTGAATCATTGCAAAAATATGGATGAAGCAAAATATAGGGCTCTAAGGTTCATCAGGCTAGAATAAGATAGGATGATTTATTAAAGGTCGGATGGCTCCAACAACTACAATCACCCGAACAAGAAATCAGATTCTCCATCATCTAAACTGTATCGAACCAAACTGTATTCTAGGAATGACAGGGTCAGTATGGTTGATGGTTGGTTAAATTGTATATAGTTTAGTTTGCTTATTATTAGTTTTAATCATTTATTGTAGGAACTTGGATACTTCATACGTGTATTATTGTTTTTCAGGTCACAGACGTTAAAGTACTTAATTTGGACCTGCTGATGCACGTATTGAAGACCCGGGACGTCCAGTAAGCATAACGAGAAGAATCAAGATTTCTGCTAGTGACAAGTCCCATTGCGATACGCGATGGGCATGCTTGAAGACCCATCGCGATAGTAGTTTAATGAAGGTTGACCAATGGTCCATCGCGATACGCGATGTACCAGTGAAGACCCCATCGCGTATCGCGATGGGGGGTGCAGACGGGAAAGTTAGGGTTTTTATGTTATCTTCTTCAGTGATGAACCGAACTTCGTTTTTTTATCAAAGGAGGAGATTTACATAGCAGTGCCAAGGAAATTCCACCATTCTCAATCAATCGGAAAGTCCTTGTATGATCTATATCATCCAGATTGAAGATCTTATGACGCCAAGACGCGGCTAAACTCTTAGAATCACCCGGGAATGTAAAGTTTGTAACGATTCAGTTTTCTCATGTAACTAAGAATGTTTATGTATAATTGTTTATGGTTAGTCTATGATTATTGATGTTTAGTATTTTTGTGTGTTCAATCGGTTTAAGTTTACGTTGATCTGAACGATTAGTTACCAGTTTCTATAATAATTGATTAGGTTGAATACGATAAAACATATGATTTCCCTTAACTAAGTCACACTGGCAGGGACTGTTTGATAACCAGTGTCGTGTGTAAAGCGATTATTGATGTCTAAGGTTTTGTCTAGCTGATCGGTCTGTAGTTAATCGTTAATGATTAATCTGTTAGGTTGCATGATATTACTGTAAGTTACTTGAAGTCGCGGGTGTGATTTATGTTTATTAATTGATTGAAACTTGTTTGCTTATTCGTTTGCTTAATTCTAAACTAAACAATTTGCTTGTGTGATCAGCACTAAAATTTGCTACTTCGTAATATTAAATTTGTTACACGATTTGTATTGACCACATACTCCTAGTGGATACGATACCTTACTTATCCTAGCTACTTATGTTAAATAGGTTTTTGCATGACTCAAACAATGGTCATCAAAATGGCGTCGCTGCCGGGGAGTTAGTGCGCTTAGTGTTTTTCATGTTAATTGAATTTTTGTGTTTATTTTAATTTTTATTTTAGTTTTCAGCTTTTATTTTAAATTTTATTTTCCATTTTACGTTGGTTGTGTTGCTTGTGCAGATAACAGGTTGCACACCCGCCACTCGGGCAGACAGTCACCACTAGTTTTCGAGCTCGAAATTGAGAGATTAGCTCGGCATAACCGAGCTCAAAACAGAACCTCGAAAATGGAAGATCAAGACCATAACCAAAATCAAAACCAAAACCAGAACCAGAACCAGAATGAAAATTAGAATCAAGACCCACTCCCAGAAAATAACACGTTTCACCCAGATAATATACCTCCACCATTAAATTTCAACACCCAATAAAACCAAAATAACTCAGCTCGTGCTTCTAGAACCCGCAACCAAAATCGAAACCTGGACCAAGTCGAACCATCGGTTCCAAATAATAACCCTAACCGCAGAGTTCGGATTATCTTGGACGATGCTCATCCTAGCATTCCGACAGAAGATGAAGAAGAAGGGGAAGAGAATGATGTGAACCAGGGTTTTGAGGTTAAGAACGAGGTTAACCGGTGGTTAGAAGGAATCGGGTAGTTGAGCCCGAGAACGAGGGTTTTGAGATGGAAAATGAGGGGAATGAAAATTGGGATGAGGAGGTAGAAGAGCCAGTGAATCAGAGACGGGCAAAAGCGGTTAACAGAAATGAGGGTAGAAACGGTATGGGTCGAAACAGGGTTAATCGGGCAGAAAGGCCCGAAAGAGTTTGTGGTATTCACATGAAAAGAGGCGATTTGGTAAATCCCGGGGGGGCAAAGGAGGAATTTTGTGGCCCCGGTTCATGGTGTTAACAGTCGGTTCAGACCGGCTATTTCAGATGGAGCATCCCCATTGATCCCACATGTACGAGTGCCGGGACAGCAGACTTTTAAGTCCTGAACATCATATATTTACATCGTACCGCATTTTCACGGGATGGCTTCTGAGTACCCGTATTCTCGATTGTCCGATTTTTCGGATATTTGCGCGTCATTTGGTGACGGTACTTATGATCAGGATGAGGTTCGGTTGCAGTTATTCCAGTTTTCGTTAAAAGACAAAGCAAAGCACTAGTTTAACTCGCTACTGATGCACAATATTAGGAACTGGGCCGAGATTCAACATGTGTTTTTGAATGAGTACTATTCGAAGTCGAAGACGAGCGATGCCCGAATGGAAATTCGCCACTTTTCACAGTCATCGGGCGAATTATTTCACGAAGCGTTTACCAAGTTTAAGGAGATTATCAGAAAATTCCCACACCACCAAACTGAATTATGGGAATTGGTGAAATGCTTTGTAGACGGTTGACAAACGAGGACCGAAAGCATCTGAAAGCCTCGTGTAATGGTCAGCTGCTGAATCAACCTGAGGAGGATGATTGGGATTTTATCGAATTTATGTGTGAAGATTCGAAAGGAGAAGCAACAGCTGATAGACGAAGACATGGTACTTCCTCCATATTAGTTAAGTCAGTCACGAGTGAATCTGAATGAATTGCCGAATTAGAACGTGAACTGGCTGGGTACAGAAAGGGTAAGAAGAAGGAAGTCGAGAAAGTTGGAGTAAAATTTCCGGTTTGTGAGGATTGTGGTGAAATCGGGCATAAGTCGGAGAGTTGTCCCGAGTTTTATGATGACGAGGAGGATGATACTGAAGAGGTTAATTATGCTTACGGGAACTCCAAAGGCAAAGGGTTCAACTCAAACACTTATCACCCGGGCCTAACGAATCACCCGAACTTTCGATATGGGAACGCGTCTACACAGTTGAACCCGAACTTTCAGGGGAAGAGCCAGAACAAATCGCAGGGTAATTACCGCCAAGGCGGTTATCAGCAGCAGCAGGGTTCGTATAATCATTATCTATAACAGAGACGGTAACCACAGTGGAAATTCTTCGGGTAATCAGGACCAGCAGAAATGGTCCTCGGGAAATTCGGATGAGTCGGTGCACTCAAAGTTGGATGCATTGTTGAAAGTTATGACTGATCATAAGGCTGAAACGAAGCAACATTTCGAGCTACGAGATAAATCGTTAGAGAAAATGTTAAAACAGATTGGTCAACTCGCTGCAGACGTGGCAAAGTTACAGAATAATGCGAGCCAACTCCCGATCGACACCACAGTCAACCCGAATCACTACAGCTCGAGTTCGAAAAATCACGTTAACCAGGTAAGTATTTTAAGAAGTGGTAAAAAGTATGATAATAAGGTTGGGATTCCACCACAATTGGTTGAGGGGGTGGTGGAAGAGATTGATGAAAATCTCGTCAGTGATAACGAGCCGGAACCGGTTAATTTAACTAAACCTCAAAAAAGTGAAACTAATATTAACAAACCGGTTCAGAGAAATGACACCAACAACTCTAAGGACAAGGAGAAGGTGAAAATTGTCCCCTATCCCGATGTTTTGTTGGCGCCATCGAAGGCGAAGATGGCATCAAGATGGGGCCCGCAACAAGTGGAAATGTGGGAAATGTTTAAACAAGTTAAAATTAATATCCCGATTTTAGATGCCATAAAATAGATTCCCGCCTATGAAAAGTACTTGAAGGAATTGTGCACACAGAAAAGGAGTCATAAGATTCCCATACAGATCGATTTTACTGATAATGTGAGTGCAATTATTTCGGGTGCTCTTCCACCCAAGCTACAAGATCCGAGAACGCCCATTATACCCATTTAAGTGGATGATTTTAAAAAGACATGGGCGCTTCTAGATCTTTGAGCTAGCATCAGTATTCACCCGGGAAGTCTATACGATCAGTATGACTTCGGTCCGTTTCGGGCAGCTGCTACCACGGTTGTCTTAGCCGACCAAACACCAAACTCCCTCGGGGGATACTGACTGACGTTATCGTCACGGTGGAAGATTTTTACTTTCTAGTTGACTTTTTGGTCCTCGTTTACGTTTCAGGTGAAAGGACCAAATAGCCTACGATTATCCTCGGTAAACCGTTTTGGCCACCGCAAATGCCAACATTAATTGTAGAAATGGTACCGTTGACATGGCATTCGGTAATCGTAAGTTGAGGATTAATGTTTTCACACATGGAAATAATTCTCAGGTTGATGACGAATGCTTTATGGCTGATGTCATTAACGAGTGCATCCCGTTTTACGACTTTGTCGTCAGCACGGATGGGACAGCGGAGACGTGTTTTTTGTTTGACAGGTTGCAGGTGGAAACATACAAGTTGCTGGAAGAGGATGAGAGATAGATGGAGATCGCAGCTGTGCGAGGAGACTGTCCACCATGGTCAGTACAGGTGGAAGCACTTCCCAAGAATATTAATACCGGGCTGAAACCGTCCTTGCTGGACGCACCGAAAGTCGAGCTGAAGCAGCTCCCAAAGCATTTAAAATATGTTTTCCTTGATAAGAATGATACTTTTCCTATTATTATAGCTTCTAATTTATCTATTGAACAAGAAAATGCTCTGATGGCGGTGTTGATTGCGAACAAGGAAGCAATCGGGTGGACGATAGTGGATTTGAAGGGAATCAGTCCCTCAATTGTGATGAACAAGATTTTAACATATTCGACTGTCAAACCCGCACACGATGCTCAGCGGAGGTTGAAAACGAACATGATGGAAGTAGTGAAGAAAGAAGTGCTGAAGTGGTTGGATGCTGGTATTAGTTTTTCCATCTCAGACAGCACGTGGGTAATCCCGACACAGACGGTACCGAAGAAAGTGGGCATCCAAGTCCTCAAGGACGACTCAGGTAACGAGGTCGCCACCCGGCCGGTAACCGGGTGGCGCATTTGCATTGATTATCAAAAACTGAATGCGGAAACATCAAAAGATCACTTTCCACTTCCGTTTATTGTTCAAATTTTCGAAAAGCTATCTGGTCATAAATTTTATTGTTTTTTAGACGGTTATTCCGGTTATAACCAGATAGCTATTCATCCTGAAGATCAGGAGAAGACTACGTTTACGTGTCCGTATGGCACATTCGCCTTTAGGCGAATGCCATTCAGGCTATGTAACGCCCCCGCCACCTTTCAAAGGTGCATGATGAGCATCTTTTCCGATATGGTGGGGGAGTCTTTAGAAATTTTCGTGGATGATTTTTCGATTTTCGGCACATCTTTCGAGTCATGTTTAAACCAACTCGAAAGAGTTTTGAAAAGATGTGTTGAAACGAACTTGGTTCTTAGTTGGGAGAAAAGCCACGTTATGGTCCAAGGGAGGATTGTTTTGCGCCATGTTGTGTTGAGTCGTGGGATTGAGGTGGACCGAGCAAAGGTTCAAGTTGTTTCCACTCTACCTCATCCCACGAATGTCAAAGGCATAAGATCATTTTTGGGGCACGCCGAATTTTATAGACGGTTCACTAAGGGTTTTAGTGATATCACCAAACCCTTATGTAATTTATTGCTTAAGGATGCCCCGATTGACTTTAATGATGAATGTGCTAAAGCCTTTGACATTTTGAAGTTGAAATTAGTTGAAGCCCCGATCTTGCAATCACCCAATTGGAGTTTGCCTTTTGAAATAATGGTATTGCAAGTGATTATGCGGTCGGGGCTGTTTTGGGTCAACGGGTTTACAAGAAACCTGTTTTCATATACTATGCAAGTAAACTCTCTCTGATGCTCAATTGAATTACACAACAACCGAGAAGGAGTAACAAGCAGTAGTATATGCTCTAGATAAATCCAGGTCTTATATTTGGGGTAGTAAAGTAATCATTTATTCTTACCACTCTGCAGTTAGGTACCTCATGGATAAAATGGATGCAAAACCGAGGTTCATAAGATGGGTTTTGCTGCTGTAGGAATTTGATCTAGAGATTCGGGACAAGAAAGGAAGTGAAAATGTTGTTGCAGATCATTTGTCCCTAATTATGGTGGAAGATGGAAACTTGGACAGGCCCATTAACGAGTCCTTCCCGGATGAGCACATTTTGGCAGTTTCACAAAATCCTTGGTTTGGTCATATTGTTAATTTTAAAGTTTCAGGTGACTTACCGGAGCATTGGCCAAAAATAAAGAAGAAACATTTGATTTCACAAGCCAAACAGTACATTTAGGATGACCCGGACCTGTTCAAGATCGGTGCAGATCAATTGATCAGACGATGCATACCCGAGAAGGATGTCAAATCGGTTTTGGAACACGCGCATTCGTCTGCATGAGGGGGTCACTTTAGTGGCCAGAAAACTGCACAAAAAGTCCTTACGAGTGGCTTCTTTTGGCCATCATTGTTTAAGGATGCTCACGAGTTCGCGACACAATGTTTAAAGTGTCAACAACTCGGGAGCATTTTTAAGAGGGATGAGATGCCCTTGAAACCGATCCTAGTAGTTGACATTTTTGATGTTTAGGGGATCGATTTCATGGGCCCATTCCTGAATTCACTAGGTAATTTGTACATCCTAGTGGCCGTCGATTATATGTCTAAATGGGTTGAGGCGATAACCACTAGGACGAATGATCACTCGGGTGTTTGCAATTTTGTGCAAAGTAACATATTTTCTAGATTTGGAGTTCCCCGAACCATCCTAAGTGATGGGGGATCTCATTTCAAAAACTTTGAATTTGAAAAATTGCTTAAACGATATGGTGTTAATCATAGGATTGCATCTCCTTACCATCCACAAATGAGTGGACAAGTTGAGGTTTCCAATAGGCAAATTAAACAGATTTTGCAAAAAATTGTTCAGATGGACCGAAAGGATTGGTCAACCAAGTTGACCGATGCTCGATGGGCCTACCAAACCGCATTTAAAACGCCAATTGGAAACACTCCTTATAGACTTGTGTATGGAAAGGATTGCCATTTACAGGTAGAAATTGCACAAAGAGCATTTTGGGCTACTAAACAGGTTAATATGGATTATGATGATGCATGTAAGGAAAGAAAGTTAGCTTTGTGCGAGATTGAGGAGTTGAGGGATGGGGCATACGATTGTGCATCCGCTTACAAGGCAAAGATGAAGAAAGTTCATGATGCAAATATCCGGTTGAAGAACTTTGAGGTTGGACAAAAGATTTGGTTATACAACACAAGGATGAAGCTCTTCCTGGATAAGTTGAAAAGTAAGTGAACGGGCCCGTATTCGGTTGTTAGAGTTGGAAACCATGGTCAGTACGAGATTGAGGTTTTTATGATCATGTGAGGCAAGTGGTAAATGGCTATAGATTGAAGCCATATTTGGAGATGAAGGATATACACGAATTGGACATGGAATCGGTGAGTTTCATTGTGACCTCACCGATTTATGAGGCACTGTCGAGCTGTAGACATGAAATTCAGCGCATACAGGAGGCAACCCGGGGTTTGTAAGTGTCTGTCCAGTTTGTTTTCATTTTGTCGAGTCTCGTATTAAGTGTCGTCTTGAGTTTTGTGCAGCAAACACCAAGTGATGTCGGTAAGAGTTTGGTCGATTACACGTCTTTCCAGGTACGAAAAGTATGTTTTGAGTTCGGAAACATGTTCAGGGTGATGTCGGGATGCCAAAAATTGGTCGGGTCGGAAAATGTCCGGACCCGTTTAAGCAAAAAACTTTCTGTTAACAACACCCATCGCGATACGCGATGGGCTTATCATCACCACCATCGCGTATCGTGATGGATTTGGCATCCCAGACAATGTGACGTCATTGCGATATGCGATGACGCCATCCTTACCCCCATCGCCTATCGAGATGGGGTCTTGCCCTAATTGCCAACCAATTGGGTGGCGATACGCGATCGATATATATTTAACCCATCGTGTATCGCGATGGGTTATAAAAATATGAAAAAAATAAAAATAAAACTTTGCTTCTTCATCTTCTTCATTCATTCTTCTTCTTCTTCTCTTCAACGTTCATCTGCATCATCACAGTGACCATCACAACTCTGTCCACTCACCACTCCTGTCACTGCCATCACCATCCACCGTACCCTATCACCGTTCATCCACCATCGCAAAGTCACATCCACCACCGCTGACCACCACCTGCACCGTCCACTTACCACCATTGTCCACAGTATACCATCATCACCGTTCATCCACCACCTCCGTCACACACATCACCACCATACCCCCGCCGTTATCCACCACCACAGTCACCAACACTACTTCTTGCCGTCCATCACTCACTGTCTTCATCTCCGTTCATAGTCACCACTGTTATTATTATTTTGTTCATTCATTCCGATTCCGAGGTATGTGATTAATTTTATTTTATTAATCCGGATTGAATTTTATCGATATGTGGGTTCGGGTGACTGGGGTTACATTGACATGGTCTGATTAGCTTTAGTTACTGGCGGGTTGTTGGGTATGCTTGGTTCGGTTTTATTTGATGTTTAAAATTTTGAAAATTATATGGTTACCAGATTAGATTGTTTGGTTTGGCTCGGTTGCTATAGTTCGATTACATGGGTGTCGAGTTTGTTAGGAGGTTTGCTTAGTTTTGTGTGTCGGTTTCGTTACACGTAACAATCTAACAAGTTGGGTTTTGAAGTTCAAATTCTCAAATCATTATTTTAGTATTATTTTAATGATTGTGAAGGTTTGATATGACACGATTGTTTTGAACTTGTTTTATTAATATTTTATTTTCCAAACCCGAGTTGTCACATATTTCTTTGTTTCTGACTGATTAGGTGTTTGTTTGCACGTTAATCGAGCCAGTCTGTCAGTTCGTTTCGTTTGTTCGAGTCATTTTGTTAATAGCTTCTATTAGTTAATAGTCGAGTCGAGTCTGTTTGGAAGTTTGTTAATCGAGTGTGGGGACGCGTGTTAGTTGGATATGAATTGAAGATTGATTGTACCGCCCGTACTCAATCTCCATCGAGCGGGACAATCTGGTTTTTTGAAATATGTGCAGGGTATCCCCGAATTTTTTGTCTTTATTTATTTTTATTTTGTTATTTTATTATTATTTTAATATTATTTTATTATGTGGGACGACCACGACTGAAATGCTATACGGTCGTTGCCACAATCATTGTTGACATATCTAACTTAAATGTTTGATTTTGCAGATTTGTCAGATGCACCAGGTTCTTCTTGCGCCGCCGAGCGTAAGAGGAAGAGGCCTGAGGGTGCGGGCCGCCGTGGTTCCCGTTTCGGTCACCCCGAGCCGCCCCGCCCCATTCAGCAGCACCCAACTCGGGTCATACAGTATGATGGTCAGGAGTTACCGATTACTCATGACATCGACCCTGAGGCTATCATGGGAGATGGGCGACAGATACCGCATCAGGTGCTCAGATTCAGCATCACGTCTGAGGAGTATATCAGGTTCACACGTATTCGAGGTATGCAGCTCCTTGGACTTAGGACATTCGATTAGGTTTTGTTGGTAGTTTTGGGGGCGGAGGCCAGGTTACTGGGGATGATATCGGATCGGTGTCTATGAGTGCTCGAGTGTGACTCGACTTCGTATGTTAAGCTCACACGTGAGTTCTACTCGACGATCCGATTTACAGCCACCAATTTTGATGAGCCGCATGCCGTGTCGTTCGCACTCGGACGACACGTGTATGAGATTTCGGTCCCGGATTTTGTTGTGGCTACTGGCTTCTATACGCTGGAGGATGTTCGGACTCCTGCTTTTTTGCAGAGCTTCTGGGGTTATACTATGCACTCATAGTAGGACCGAGAGTTTTGGTTGACTGAGGCTCAGTTAGCTCAGTTTTGGGGGCAGCTCGCGGACAGGGCCCACTCGAGCTCTGTAGTGGCGTCTTCTATTCGGGACCCGTCCATCGGTAGTACATCGTATTGTTGCTTACACTATCATTGGCCGTCACTCGTGCCGCGATAAGTGTAGCAACTTTGATCGGTTGTGCCTCATCTCCATCATCACTGGCAGGGAGGCCAACATTGCGATGATGCTTCTCATATCATTTGGTAGAGGTCGGAATTTACAGGGGGTGACGGCCCGGTTATCATTGGGGCCGTATATCACGAGGATTGCATAGAGTTTGGGGGTCTTCAACAGATATCCTGCCGGGTTCTTCAAACCTGAACCGGCTACCATGACATTTGGGCTGGAGGACGCTTGGAGTGTCGGGATTTGTGAGTTGTATGATCCGCCGATGCTCATCCCGGTCAGAGAGGGACCACAGGTACCTCCGCCTCCAGGATCAGCTGCTGCCACATCGCTATAGATGGGGATTCTGTCACACCGTGCAACATGTGTTGATTTCGCGTATGATGCGCCCTCAGCAGCAGCATTCACTGAGGCATGCATCATGTTCATCATCACAGCAACCACCGAATTCGCAGCAGCAGAGCACATTAGATATGATTCTTCAGCAGCAACGAGAGATACAGGAGGAGGCTCGGGCTAAGAGGGAGGATGCTCGAGCCCATAGGCAGGAGGTTCAGGCCCATATGCAGGATACGAGGGCCCACCTGGCCCGCCATGATGATTATTTTCGATTATTGTTTGTTGCTTCACAGGTACCACTCCCACCTTCATTGACTATCATAGTGGGGCAGCCTGTGGACCCGCAGGGTGGTGCAGACGATATACCACCAGCACTGTAGATTTTTGGATTCCCTTTTTGCTTTTATTTTATTTTTATTCTCATGGTCTGTATTTAATAATATTATATTAGGAATAGTGTATGGGCAACTGGTTGGGCTTATATGTGTATCTTTTGATGTCTGTTGTGTTTTATTTATTTGTATATTATGTTGTAATCGAACTTTGTGGGTGTTGTTCACTATAAACCCTCACGAGACCACACTAGTCCTCCTGGGCTACCGGGAGGTTTAAAGGTCTTGTTGGATACGCTAAATGCAATCGTGATTCCTACGAAAGTGAGTTAGGTCTTTTAACATTTTTAACTTGTTTAACAAAATTTATTATGAAACGACTTAATTCAGCTCGGTAGTGTTTTGATAAAGTTAACAGAAATCATTTTCATAACTCTTAAAAGACCTATGTCTTACACTTGTAAGAAGCTTGCTTCTACACATCTCGAGATTTTCCAGGTTTGGTAGTCAGTTTTGGTAATTGGTTGAGACGAGAGTGTACGAGTGTTTACGAGAGTTCGCTAGCTGACTGGTCCATTCTAGTGTCGTTGCTATCAGGTAATTTCAGTTTCATAATCTATTTTTTTATTAGTTACATTGTTAAAAGTGTAATTGTATAATTGCTAGTAAAACCATCATATTTGAGCCCCGAGTTTAAATTGTTTAACCGTTAATTTCAATTTCAACCCCATCCCTAAAATGTTCCTTAATTGTTTAAATTTTGTGTTATTGATGTGTTAACCTCTTTCAATGTTATCTTAGGCAGATCTTGGATCCATGATATGAAGGTTGTACCCAAGCTATCATTAATGCATCAAAATTCCGACACCTTGAGGGATTGTCAAGATTCGAGGTGACCAGCAGGAGGCTAAAGACTGTTATGCATCATCGGTGAAACCAATGGCTAAACCAACTTAAGTATAGTAATTAAAGAACAAAACGCTTGATGTCTTGGAAGCAGCTGAACAAAGGTCAAAGAAGGACGATTAGATGATCTGGATCCTGATTCCAAAGTGTTGATAGGAACTAGTATTTCTGAATAAATTGAAAATCAGTTGATCAAGTTCCTCAAAAGCAGAATCTCCACCTTTGCATGGAAACACGAGGACATGGCATGTATTTATAATAATATTATTACTCATAAATTGGGATTGACTAGAAGTTTCAGGCCAATTCAACAAAAAAGAAGGAAGTTCTCCCCAGAAAGAAATACCATTATACAAGAGGAAGTTGATAGGTTGTTGAATGCAGGAATGATCAGAGAATTCAAGTTTGCAAGACGGTTGGCCAACGTGGTGGTGGTGTAGAAGAAGAATGGCAAGTGGAGAGTTTGTGTCGACTACACTGACCTCAACAAAGCTTGCCCCAACGATCCTTTCCCATTGCCACATATAGACTCCATGGTGGATAAAACTACTAGCATGAGATGCTGACATTTATGGACGCCTCTACGGAATTCCAGCATATCCAAATGGAACCCTCAGACCAAGAAGACACGGAATTCATGATTCCAACATGTATATATTTTTACATTGCAATTGTTTTTGGTTAGAAAAATGTGGAGGCCATCTTTCAGAGATTGGTCAGCATGATGTTCAAATAGCAACTGGGGATACCATGGAGATATATATCGATGATATGGTGGTAAAATCGAAAAAATCTTGGATCACCTCCAGGATCTTCAATAAGCCTTTGACATTCTTGACAAGTATAAGATGAAATGAACCATTCCAAGTGCCACTTTTTAGTGGGAGCAGGTAATTTTTTGGGATACATGGTCACCAAAAGGGGGGTGTAAGCAAGTCCAAAGTAGATCAAAGCCGTCGTGAACCTGAAGGCACCAGCCAATGTGAAGGATGTCCAAAGGTTAACTGGTAGGATCACAGCCTTAAACAGATTTATTTTAAGATCCTCATAAAGGTGTAAGGATTTCTACGATATCCTGAAAACAAACAAGACGTTTGAATGTGGGCAGAAACATGATAAGGTTCTTGAAGACTTGAAAGTATATCTTTCATCAGCACCTTTACTAATGAAACCTGAAGATGGTGAGCCATTATTCCTCTATCTGGCGGTATCCCAATACATTGTAAGTGATGTACTAGTCAAGGATCACGAATGCCAACAAAATCCTATCTACTATGTAAGTAAAAGTATACTTGATACTAAAATAAGGTACTCTCATTTAGAAAAGTTAATTCTAGCTTTAGTTATGGCATCTACCAAGTTAAGACATTATTTTGAAACGCATACTATATTTGTTAAAACTAATCATCATGTCAAAACTGTTTTGAGAAAACCTAAAATGTCTAGTAGGATGGCTAAGTGGTCAGTTAAATTGAGTGCTTATGATTTAGTTTAAGCCTAGGATAACAATTAAATCTCAACCTTTGTTGGTTCAGTCGGGACCGAGACGATCCGAGCCGGTTCGAGACGGAAGGTTTGATAACCAGAGACGGATAGAAACAAACACTAAACAAACGATTTCATTGATAAAAACGAAATATTACATGCTTGTTAAACACTGAAATCACGATCTATGGCAGGGGGAGGTCGAGCATGGCCTCCCCCCTCATCCGGACAGCACCTGGGCCCCGGGCACGCAAATCCTTAAACTCTTCCCTGTTCACGCCTGAAAGCATTTATACCCGCTGCCATTCGGTCAGGACTCATTCGATCGAATGAGTCCTATTCGATCGAATGGCAGACTCATTCGATCGAATCAGAAACTCATTCGATCGAATGAGTATCCATTTGAAAATGCTCTTTCAAATGGATCACTTTCAACGTGAACCACTACCTAGGTGTACAGCATACAACATAAACATTCTAAACTATTCGCCAAGCGACGGCCACAAAACATGCACCAACATATTCCCCCTTGGACGTTGCTTGCGAATTGCTGTAGACACCTCTTGCAATCTTCAGTCAAATCTTCTGCTATATCTTGATAATCACGTTGAAGAATACCATCATTGCAGCAAGATTCCCCCTTAGACTGAACTCTCGGTTAATGATGCAAAGTGTTCTCCATTGCTGACATCTTCAGACAAAACAATCTGTTTAAAAACAAACAACTATAGAAATTCCCCCTCAGACGTTGGCGTGTATCCCAATATATAGACGTGTAAGCTCATATCGTCTTCCGCTGACTTAATAATGTATTGGGCAATCTTTGATGAGGCTTCCGATCCACAGCTACTCCCCCTAAACAGATTAGTTTGTAAGCAGATTCATCATCGGAGACAAAGACACATCATTAACTTCGTGATTGCGAATCACCATTCTTCAACAGGATGCAGAAGTTGCTTTTGACAGAACTTCGTTGACTTCTTCAACAGTAGCAGCTTCTGCAGGAATTGTTGAACTTGGAAATGATTGAGGAACATTTGACTCTTTTGCTTGATCCTCCTTAATCTCCACTGATGACATCTTCAGAATGCGGAAAATAAATTAAACTTGGTTGGCCCATAAATAGTCAGATGCTCCTGACTACCCCACAATAACTCATCAGTAATCACTTTTCTCTGTTCTTCTGTGTTCTTATAACAATCACCACTGTAGAAGCTCAATGAACAAGGGGTTATCCATTAAACTTGTAAACGATAATTCCTTCAGGTGATTGTGCTTTGTTCATTGCCCCAATTTGCCGCTTTAACCATTAAACATTTAAACGCTCTGACTTTGCCGGCAAATATCAGTGAAAATTTCACTGTCACCAAACTTTTTCTGGATAGTAATCAACTTGTATAGGATGTCCAGAAAAATCTTCATCACTGACCCGAAAATTAACCGAAAATTTCCCGGAAATTTTGTCGAAAAAATTTTATTTTTGCCAAACTTTTTCAGAAGACTTCCCGACTGATAAAAATGGCTTGGGTAAATTTTCGTGTAAGCGGGCGTTCCAGACTCTTTTTTTTTTTTTTTTTTGGTCTGGAACATGTTCGATCGGATGAAGAACAGATTCGATCGGATGAAGAACTGGTTCGATCAGCTATTTGAATTTGACACTTTGAGCGGGAAAACCAGTTCGATCGAATACAATCTAATTCGATCGAATGAAGAACTGGTTCGATCAGCTATTTGAATTTGACACTTTGAGCGGGAAAACCAGTTCGATCGAATACAATCTGATTCGATCGAATGAAGACAATCGAATGGGCGGGAAAACTGGCGTTTGAATTTGACACTTTTGAGCGGGAAGACTGATTCGATCGAATCAGTCAATCGAATAGGCCTATTCGATCGAATGGGGAACTCGTTCGATCGAATGGACTGATTCGACTCCTTCAACGCCAGCCCAGAAAACGCGAAGAACACGAAGAACACACCAACATTTTAACGTCCAGAACGCATAAAATCAAGAGCTCGGATTGCTAGAACGGTTGTTAGACCCTTCTAGCGGTAACCGTGGCTCTGATACCAATTGTTGGTTCAGTCGGGACCGAGACGATCCGAGCCGGTTCGAGACGGAAGGTTTGATAACCAGAGACGGATAGAAACAAACACTAAACAAACGATTTCACTGATAAAAACGAAAGATTACATGCTTGTTAAACACTGAAATCACGATCTATGGCAGGGGGAGGTCGAGCATGGCCTCCCCCCTCATCCGGACAGCACCTGGGCCCCGGGCACGCAAATCCTTAAACTCTTCCCTGTTCACGCCTGAAAGCTGGTATTTATACCCGCTGCCATTCGGTCAGGACTCATTCGATCGAATGAGTCCTATTCGATCGAATGGCAGACTCATTCGATCGAATCAGAAACTCATTCGATCGAATGAGTATCCATTTGAAAATGCTCTTTCAAATGGATCACTTTCAGCGTGAACCACTACCTAGGTGTACAGCATACAACATAAACATTCTAAACTATTCGCCAAGCGACGGCCACAAAACATGCACCAACAACCTTTATCCGATTTTGTGGTTGATTTAAGTAGTGATATTCAGCAGGAAGCTGACTGAGAAGTTCAACAACTAGACTAGTATAAGGGTAAGTCGATATTGTTTACTTATGGGGCCTCAAATGTCAGGGGGACAGGCTTAGGAATCATCCTGAAATCGCCACAGGGGGGCATAATACCCCAGGCAATCAGATGTGTTCCAAGCCACCAATAATGAAATCGAGTATGAAGCTTTAATTATTGGCCTTCAGTTGTCTAGGGATATAGAAATTAAGAATATTCATGTACTTGTGGATTTCTTATTGCTTGCTAACCACTTCAATGGCTCCTATGTTGTTAGAAGTGAAAAACTAACAAAATATCTTCATTTAGTTAAAAATATGGCAGAGAAATTCGATTCTTTTATCATTGAACAAGTACCTAGGGAGGAAAATGTCGAGGCAAATGCCTTGGCAAATCTTAGATATGCCTTCAGGATCCCGACAGAAATAAAAATTATGATCATACATATCCTAAATCTAGTTGGTTTTGGTCAAAAATCCTATTCAATGATAATCTAACCAAATTAGTTTCGTGAGGTAGAGTGCTTGAATGACAATGGTGATTATACAAATAAAAATGGAAATGAACAAAATGATTTTGTTATGAGAAAAAGCCCTTGATCAGTAAGGTATCCCCGGCATAAAAATCCCGGGTGATGACAATTGTCTATCACCGATATTAATAGTAAACAAAGTTATGAAGTACAAGGTGAGAGCTAAGGCAGTGATTACAAATAAGAAAGCTAAGGGCGTGTGTTACATACTTACATGTGAGTATGTTGTGTCTCTATTCTACTGCCAGAGCCTCTATAAATATATAAAATATCAATAACTAACACTCCCACTTTCTCGCCTCTAATCAAGCCATTTCTTCCACGTAGTCGTTACATGCTTTGACCACGTTTTTAATGACTTTGATGGAGAAATAATAGGTTGGACTTAGTCATTTGTCGTTTTACCTGAGTTAATATTAATATCATAAAGAGAACAATCATTAGTAATCAACAATAAATACTGAGGATCCTTGATCCGGACAAGATCTGGAACACATGCTAAGGATAACTAATCTAGAACATATGTCAGGATAATATATCCACAGCATGAAATTTCCGAGCCCTAACACAGCTACAAAGGTGCCTTTACTTAATAAAGAGGAAATAATGAAAGAAGCTTCTAAATTGGATCCCCAAGTCAATGAGGTAACATATTCTGAAGATATTGATGATCAGGATCCCCAAGCTAATCGGGAATCCTGGATTCAACCTATCAGAAATACTTGCAACGCAACAAGATCCCTAAGGATGAGAATTCAAAAGATTTTCTTATGAAGGTATCCAGGTTCATTATCTTAAATGATATTCTCTATAAGAAATCTTTTTCAAGTCCATACTTCAGATTCCTTGAGGATCCCGAAATACAAGAGGTTCTGAAAGATATCCATGAAGTTGACTGTGGGAATCACACTAGGGGTCAATCATTGTTCTCCAAAATCCTTAAGACTGGGTACTATTGGCCAACTATGAGGAAGGATTCAATGGTAAATACTCAAAAGTGTTATGCTTGTCAAAGATATAGCAACATTCTTCATCAACCGCTTGAACCCATCCATTCGATTGTATCTCCGTGGCCATATATCGTGGGAAAATTACCAACAGCTCCAAGAGGAAAATTTATCATGTTAGCAATAATAGATTACTTTTCTAAATGGATCATAGTAGAAGTATGTTCCCAAGTTAGAGAGCAAGAGGTGATATCCTTTATCAAGAGGAATATCTGAACGCTTTTAAGAATCCCAACTGAGATCATCTGCGACAATGGGTTTCAATTCATTGGCGTAAGAACTACCGACTTTTGTGATGAATGGGGGATAAAAATGATCACGTCCATGCCAGTACACCCTCAAGCCAATGGACAAGCGGAATCTTTAAACAAGATCATCCTCAACAACTTGAAGAAGAAGTTGGAGACAAAGAAAGGAAAGTGTGCTGAAGAACTACCATTTGTATTATGGGCAGATCGAACAACATCAAAGAATGCAACAGGGCAAACTCCTTTCTCTCTAGTGTTAGGGACCTAGGCAATGATTATGACTGAAATAGTAATCTCTACTGCAAGTTCATGCCTTCATAATCCTGAAACCAACAACCAGGATCTTGCCGATGATCTTGACGTGGTGGATGAACTCACAGATTTTGCAAGAATTTGTATGGCGACATACCAATACAAAATCACCAAGTCATACAACAAGAATGTTAGGGTCTGAAGATTTCAAGTGGCAGATCTAGTGCTAAAGAAGGTATTACAAAATACAATGGGTCCCAAGGATAAATTAGTACCCAAGTGGGAAGGACCGTACAGGTTCGAGGCTGAAGCAGGAAAAAGAGCATATCAAATATTTGTTATGGATGGAAGGATCCTTCCAAGATCCTAGAATGTTGTTCACCTTAAACTCTACTTCGTGTAAGTTAGAATTATATTTCAAACTTGGTATGGTATGTGTTCCAACTTTACTATTTCAATTATTTAAATTCTTATTATTATTCTTGGATCCCATTACTGACTTAAGCATCGGAGGAGCGGCTAACACGCATCCTCACAAAGGTTCAAGTGTTTTGCAAAATCGGGATCCCAACTAAGAAGTGAATGCATTCCTAGGGGTTTGACCACCCCTCTAAGTTTAAGGTATAAATCCCTTCAATGGTTTAAAGGTTTGAACCTTTTTATGAATTGGGTTTAAACACCTCGCCAGGAGCACACGTTGTCCATGTAATTCAAGATGGCGGGACCAGTTCATCTTAATGGTGGCTGACAATTTCATTAATGTTAGTAACATTGTGGATCTTCAAGTATATTATCAATGGAATAACATGAACATGTTATACCACTGTGGCTTGTCCCAAGTATTTACATAAGGTTTTGGCATTTTCATGTTACTCACGATTAGCTTGTCCCAAGTATTTACATAAGGTTTTGGTATTTTCATGTCACTCACGATTGGCTTGTCCCAAGTATTTAGCCCTTATGTATTAACCCAAGTTCAAAGTTATTTTAGGGATTTTCCCCCGGTATCTTTATGATCAAATCTATTTTCTATTTTAGAGATTTTCCCCAGGATCCTCAGGACCACCTAATCATCTCCGTTATTACCTTAACATATCTTGAATGATTTTGAAGTTCAACCTAAGATAAAAATTATGACAATTGATTGGAACCTTGGAGATTTCTAGTGCCTATGAATTTAAACCTTATCCTACTAGGTCTTATTACTTATTTACTTTCCCTAGTATGTGGTGAAAAATTATTTCCAAACTTATGTTTTGGTCCAGTTAAAATCCAAGAGAGCTTTTTCATCAATATATTTTTGGCATAAAAAGAAATAGACATAAGTAAGGCAAAAGATTATCATCATATTAAGCAAAAGGATATTCCTAACATCATCTTGAAACTCAGGATCCCTTTATCGGTAATATCTAAAAGTTTTCCTAAACTAATAATCAAAGGCTTCGTCCTGAAACTCAGGATCCCTCCACCTTGATTATCTATTGTTTTAAACGACATAAAAAGTAATTGTTTCAAGCGTCACCACAAGACAGAAAAGTAAATTGTTTTACAATCATATCGAATAGACCAAAAAAAGCCATAATACAATGGGGGCTCAGGCCTTGTCTTTATCATCCTTCATCGCCCCTACCCCGGGATCCACTTCGCTTCCAACTCCCTCCTTTGCTATGAAATGATCCTTCTCAGAAGCCTGACCCATTTCTTCCCTTAGCTCCACCTCTCTATCCTCTAAACCTTCAAGATCCCAGGAAGTTTTGTCGAACACTGGATTAAGGACTTGCTTAATCAGGTTTATTTCCGCCCAGCGGATAGATAGGAAAAGCAGCATTCAGTTGGAGATTCTTATTGAAATTCTCCATCTCAGTGGCAACCGAAGCTTTGAGCCTTTCGTGGTCCTACTTCACCTGATCGAGCTCCCGGGAATGCTTCTTTATATCAACAATTCTGGTATCAGCAAGGTGGGACATTCAGGCTATCTTCTCCATCTGTCCCTCAGTCTCCAGAAGTGCGGTATGGTGGATTTTGGTTAAATGTTGGAGACCCTATCCTATGTCAAAGAGGTATGATTAATACAACTAATGTCACTTTTATTTATAATGTCGCAGGATTGTTACATGTAGATGAAGCGACTCGGCGTTCTCGAAATTGAGTGACTCAATATTAGGTTCAGTTGCTTCGATGACCTTTCTCTTTCGAGAAGTAGACGCCCTGGTTCGGGAAGCTAGAGGAAGTGGCTTGGAGATTTCAACGACGGTGGATTCCTTCTTCAGGATTATGCTTTCGAGATCATCAAGTCCCATCCCTTGGCTTGTAGCAACATATATCAAGATCCTGAAGTAGAAGAATTTCTAAAATACAACGCAAGTGAGAAAATCATCCCACTTGACATATTCACAGTAGTTGAGTGCTCGGAGTCTGAAGAAAGAAAAACCTCGAATTGAAAAGTGTTCTTCTTCGGGAATCCTTAGAACCTTGGGAATCCACTACAAGGCACCGGAAATTGGAGTCGCAAGATCTGTAAATTTCGATGGCAATCACAAAACAAAGAAAGATAGTGTCAGTTTTGCTACTTTATTACTATTTAATATCCTAAATGTTTCTTACCCTTCTTAACATGTCGGTAAGGAAGTTCATCACCTCCGACAATAGAATCCCTTTAGACGAATAAGAACCTCCTATACCATTGCCCGTCTTTTATTTGTGTGTTTAAAATCAAGGAAACTTGGCTAGACATCACTTAGAGGACAAAGCGACTGGAGCCATGAGTTCTAAGATTTTAAATGGTGGCCAAATAAGATACTTGCAGCTCAATGTTATTATTGGTGATGATTTTGTTAAGCATGTAAAGGATTCTCCATAGCATCGGCTTGGCTTGGATATAGCTTAGGCCGATAACCTTGAAGATGTGAGCAATGAAATCAGGAAAGGGGTAAGTCAAGCCTATGGTGAAAGGGTAAGCCAAGGAGATGCGGTTGGAAAGAGTCTTATCAAAGGGATGAAACGATCTCCTGCAGGGAAAGCATTTTCAGACTGTAGATACTGTTAGGGCACAGAAATTTGACTCTCTGGATACGTTATCCTGGCATATGTTCTTGGATCGGTTATCCTTAGTCAGATCCCGTCAGGATCAATGATCCTCAGTACTTATTATTTACTAACGATTGTTTCATGTGTATAACATTATATTTGACAGACGTAACAGCTAAGAGACTTGTTATACCCCCTATTTCGTAGCCTGAGTGATGGAGCACGTGGTCAAAGTGAGTGTTACGTTTATATTTAGATAATGGCATATTTTTAGAAAAATTAGTTATTATCTTTATTATTTATAACTCCATTGAGTTATGGTAAGTTAAGGCACACACCCTATACATACTAGACGTTCATAATCATTCAGAAAGCAAGCTAGAACAGTACACACACACACACAGCTTTCGTTGTAATACTGATCATATTCTCCAAACCTTGTATCCTCGTTTTTGATATTAATAAAGTGGTGATAGACAATTGTCATCACCCGGGGTTTTTGTGTCGGCGATCCTCTAAAGATCAAGGGCTTTTTCTTGTAATAAATCCTTGTGTTTGTGTTTGCAACCGATTCATTACTGTACTTATCAACTTAGCACTAAACCTCACCAAACGAATTTGGTTACATTATCCTTGTTAGATTTTTGACCAAAACAATTTGGCGCCCACCGTGGGGCAATTGGTTCTATAATCCAAAAAATACCCTATCAATATTCAACCTTTCATACCCATATCACCATCAATGGCCTCTCAACAATCTTCTGCTTCATCAACCATGCCTTCATTCACTTGCACCAAGATCTTCACTACCAATGCCTCCTCCACTTGCGGGAGCACCAAGGGCTAATGCTGCTGGAAACTAGACGCAACTACCAGTCTTCCAGAGCTCGAAAACTACTGCTGCCACTTCGGTGGTTAATTCTAACAATGATGTTTCTGCTATGTTTTCGCAGGTTAAAGCAACATGGAGCAGCAAAACAAGACTAACCAGAGGATCCTTCGGGAGATAGAAGACCTCAAAAGAACTAAGAGGGCAGCGGAGGATCAAACTCCACTAATGCCTAGGATGCTGGATTTTACCACTCCTGGATCCTTGGCTCAACTTACTCAACGATCATCTATCCTTCAACTAGGATCCGTGAGTCAGCAAACTCAGGGATCCTCAGTTTTCCAACAAGGATCATACATCCTTAATTTAGGGTCCATGGGTCAATAGATTCAAGGATCCTCGATCTTTCAGCAAGGATCGTCTATCCTTCAGTCAGGGTCGATGGGTCAGCAGGCTCAAAGATCCTCGACCTTCTAGAAAGGATCATCAATCCTTCAAACAGGATCCTTTGGGTTGTGTCACCAAGGATCCGATAACTTCCAACCTCAAGGATCCTTCTTCCAGAATGAAGGATCCTTGGGAATTCAACATCAGAGGTCTTCAGAGGTCCATGAAGGAGATATTATCCCCATGCAAACCATTGCCTCTAGTGGACCAACTCCTGTAGCAGATGCTTCATACCTCAGTTATTCTTCTGGGATGCCAACATTCACACAACAAAGAGGTAACACTTATAATCTTATATCCTTTGATGCTAATCTTGGTTCTATGCAGGGTGCAGGTATCAACCAAGCTATGGCTAAGGAACTGCATAAGCTTAAGGATATGATATCCAACGTTCGAGGGGTGGTCCGACCGATCCCTGAAATACCATAAGGAAGCCACAAGTTGTCCAGATTTTCTCCACCTATTCGTGATGCTGAAATCCCAAAATGATTTCAGACCCCCAACATGAAGGTGTATGATGGAACAACTGATCCCGAAGAGCATGTGGCTCAATACAGGGAGAGGATGGAGATCAATCCAATTCCTGAAAGACTCAAGGAGGCTTGTCTATGCAAGGGTTTTGGATCCACACTAACAGGATATGCATTAAAATGGCTGCTAAGTCTTCCTCCCTTCTCTGTTACTTCTTTTCACATTTAGTTAACTTGTTCAACAGCCAATCTTTTTGTAATAGGAAATTTGAAAAGTTAACTAGTGACTTATATAGAGTTGTCCAACCTTATGATGAATTCCTTAGGGATTTTGTTACGAGGTTTGGCAGGGAGGCCCTAGAAATCCTTAATCTTGATATGGCTACGGCTGTGGAAGCTTTCAAGATGGGACTAAATGGGGGATCCCCTTTTTATGACGATCTTGTGATGACTCCTTGCGGGACTTTAGATGAAGTAAGGAACAGGGCACTAAGATTCATACGGCTGGAGGATGACAAGAGGATCCAAGAACGTTTAAGGGCCCAAACGAAGCAAGAATCTCCTGACAAGAAACAAGGATCCTCATTCAGGAAATACAACTCGAATCCTTACTCCAAATTCAGCAATCAAATGTCCGAGCAGTCGAAGAAGGAGATGATGATGAAGATTACCCAAGCATTTCCGAATATTGCTTCTCTATGGATACTCATGGTTTAATTTGTGCCATGAAGGATCTTGGAGAGAAAGCAAGATGGCCTCGGAAAAATGAGAAAATGAACTCCTTCGAAGACAAGTCCAAATGGTGTGCATTCCATGAGGATTTTGGCCATCAGACTGATGATTGTATTGGTTTAAGGAGGGAAATTGGATACCTCCTAAACAAGGGCCATTTCAAGGAGCTCTTGGGAAAAAATAAGTCCATGATCCAGGATCGTGAACAGGTCCCACAAAAAACAACTCCGCCCCCACCAGACGCACAAGTAATCAACTTCATCTCCTGTGGCTCAGATATATGCGGTACTTCTTTCTCCTCGGAAAAAAGACACGCCAAAGAAACCAAGTTGGAGAACGGGGAATGACCAATCATATCCCCTACTTTGATGGCTAACAAAAGAATCTTCTTTGATGAAGAAGATAAGACAAGCATCCAGGATCTTCACCACGACAGTTTGATTATAACTTTATTTATTGCTAACCATTATGTACGCAGGATCCTAGTCGATGGTGGAAGCTCAGTCAACATCATCCAACATGATGTACTGCAGAAAACGAATATCCCACACTCGGAAATCATCCTGAGAACGTCGGTGCTAGTTGGTTTCAATGGAGAAACCAAGAAAACAATGGAGGCATCAAACTCCCAATATACATTGAAGGGTTAAACTCTTACCAAAATTTTGTGTTATTGACAATCTGTCTTGTTGCAATGATATTATTGGCAGGCCTTGGCTACATGGGATAAAGGTTGTAGCCTCTACTTACCATCAGTGCATCAAACTACCAACTCTTTGGGGGGTAGTAAGGATAGATGGTGACCAAGTGAAAGCCAAGAATTACTATTCTTCATCCATGAAGCCGACAGCTAAACAGACGATAGCATATCAACCACAGTAACATCCTAGGAACATGTGGAGGCTCGAGAGCTAGATATAAAAGAAGTATCATTGGATCTTAAGGATCCAGACGTGAAAGTTTTCCGAGATATAGTATCCTTCCTAAAGCGACGAAAATCCACATATGCCTTCAACATTCAGACATGACAGGTATTTCGAAGGAGGTAATTACTCATAAATTGAGCCTTGATCATTCTATTAAACACGTCCATCAGAAGCGAAGGAAATTTGCTCCTAAGAGGAACGTGATCATACAAGAAGAAGTTGAAAAAAACTTCTTAAAGCCGGTATGATCAGAGAGGTTAAGTATCCTCAATGGTTGGCTAATGTGGTTGTTGTTTCTAAAAAGAATGGAAAGTGGAGGGTGTGTGTCGGTTTCACCGATTTAAACAAGGCATGCCCCAAGGATCCTTTCCCGTTACCACATATAGACTCCATGGTGGATGCAACGGCAGGACATGAGATGCTTACCTTTATGGATGCTCCCTCTGGATTTCAACAAATTCATATTGAACCATCTGATCAGGAGGATACATCATTCATGACTCCTACCGGCATATACTGTTATATTGCTATGCCGTTCGGACTAAGAAATGCAGGGGCAACATATCAAAGATTGGTCAACATGATGTTCAAGGATCAGTTAGTCAAAACCATGGAAGTCTACATAGATGATATGGTAGTGAAGTCGAAGAGGGCTGAGGATCACCTCAGAGATCTTGAAGAAGCATTCAATATCCTGGATCAGTATAATATGAAGTTGAACCCGTCAAAATGCCATTTTGGTGTTAAGGCTGGGAAGTTTCTAGGATACATGGTGACCATAAGGGGAATAGAAGCGAGCCCCGAGAATATAGAAGCCATCATTAATTTAAAGTCTCCTGTGAATGCTAAATATGTCCAAAGACTGACGGGAAGAATAGCTGCTCTCAATAGATTCATTTCCAAATCCTCAGAGAAGTGCAAAGAATTCTATGACATCTTGAGAAAAAATAAAAAGTTTGAATGGACTCAAAGGCATGAAGATGCACTAAAGGCTCTTAAGTATTATCTATCCTCAGCGCCTGCTTTGATGAAGCCAATAGATGTTGAGCCGCTGTCCTTGTACTTAGCTGTGTTAGGTGATGAAATCAGTGTTGTTATGGCCAAGGATCATGAAGGACAACAACACCCAGTATATTATGTAAGTAAAAGCCTGTTAGATGCAGAGGTCAGGTATTATCACCTTGAAAAATTAATTCTTGCTTTGATTATAGCCTCAACTAAGTTGAGACACTATTTTGAAACACACACTAATTATCCTGTTAAGAATGTGCTTAGAAAACCAGAATTGACAGGAATGATGGCAAAATGGGCTGTGAAATTGAGTGCATATGATGTTCAGTATGAGCCCAAAACAGCCACTAAATCACAAGCGCTTGCAGACTTTGTGGCTTATTTCAGTAGTGACAAGCAAGAGGAAGCTGATTTGGAAGTTCAGCAACTGGAAGAAACCAAGGATCCTTGGATCCTCTTTACTGATGGAGCATCCAACGTAAGAGGAATAGGATTGGGTATCCAACTTAAATCTCCACATGGGGACATAATACCCCCAGTCCATTGCATGTGCATTCCAAGCCACCAACAATGAGGCAGAATACGAAGCACTTATCGCAAGTTTACTTTTAGCCAAACAGATGAGGATCAGGTATCTTCAAGTTTATATAGACTTTTTACTTATAACTAACCACTCTAACGGTTCTTATACCGTAAAAGGTGAGAATATGGTCAAATATTTTGAAATTGTGAAGGAATTATCAAGATCCTTCGAGTTGTTTAGTATCATGCAGCTAACAAGAGAAGAAAATGTCGGGGCATATGCCTTAGCAAACTTAGCATCATCATTGAAGATCCCGGACGATGTAAAGATACCTATCATTCATATATTATCTCCGGCAATTGGAGAACAAGAAGCTGTGGAGGTAACAGTGGATTGCACAGAAGAACTTAAGGATCCTTCGTCCTTTCCAAAAGCAGGATCTTGGATCATTCCAATCAAAAAATTCCTCCAAGATGGAGAAATCCCTACAGGGGAAAAACCTAAAGCTTTCAGGTTGAAGGTATCACAATTCATTATTTTACATAATATTGTATATAGAAAATCTCTTGGAGGTCCCTATTTGAGATGCACTGAGGATCCTGATATACAAGAGGTACTACTAGACTTCCATGAAGGCGATTGCGGAAACCACACCAGGGGAAAAGCATTATTCTCCAGGATACTTAGGACTGGATACTTCTGGCCAACAATGAAGAAGGATGCAATGGAGTACTCAAAGAAATGTGATGCTTTCCAAAGGCATGAAAACATCCTACACCAACCAGCAGAACCTATGTATCCTATATCCTCACCATGTCCTTTCATGAAGTGGGGCATGGATATCGTGGGTAAGCTACCAAAAGCGCCAGGAGGAAAAGTATTGATGCTTGCAATGACTAATTACTTCTCGAAGTGGATAAAAGCTGAAACTTTTGTACAAGTCCGCGAAAAAGAGGTTATATCTTTCATTAAAAGAAATATTATTACTAGATTTGGTATCCCTTCAGAAATTATTTGTGATAATGGTTCCCAGTTTATCAGAAAAAGAACCACTAACTTTTGTGACAGTTGGGGCATTAAGATGATTACCTCTACTCCAGTTCATCCTCAAGCTAATGGCCAGGCTGAATCAAGTAACAAGATTATCATCAACAACATGAAGAAGAAACTAGGATCCAAGAAAGGCAAGTGGGCCGAAGAGCTACCATATGTTCTTTGGGCTGATAGGACAACACCCAAGGATGCAACATGTCAAACACCTTTCTCATTGGTGTTTGGCCCAGAGGCTGTAATCCCTACAGAGATGGTGGTTCCTACAGCCAGAACAAGCATTTGTGATCCTGAAGCCAATAAATCTAGCCAAAATCAGAATGGAAGCATATCAACAAAGGGGTAGCTGGGGCACACAACAAGAGTATAAGGATCAGAAGATTTCAAGAAGGAGATCTGGTCTTGAGGAAAGCCTTCCAAAATACAACCAATCCAACAGATGGAAAGCTGGCACCTAAGTGGGAAGGTCCTTATCTGATCGAGTCGGAGGCAGGAAAGGGGGCATATCATTTGCTCACTATGGAAGGCAACAGGTTACCAAGAGCATGGAATTCTATCCATCTCAAGAAGTACTTTTTCTTATCAGGATCAAGTATCCTCAGAGGATCGAGTATCCTTAAAGGATCAAGGATCCTAAAACTGGTAATATCTATCTGATCACTTTTCCCTTTCAAATTCTTATTGATTTAAGGATAATATATTCTTAACGTTTGTTTTCTCCAAGCTTTAAGTAACAATGCAGATTTCTATAAAGGGTTCAATGACTAAGAGGTTGGCCACCTCTCCCTCACACTTAAGGTACACTATTGTTTCCTTTGACCTAGCCCACGATTAAGGTATGACCCCCGATGGTCATATCTTCCAAGGTTTATAGGTTTTCACATTTCTTATAAATTAGAGTTTCTACACTCTCGCCTGGAGCGCACGTTATCCAACGTATAGTCCGGGGCAGTGAGACCTATACACGTTTAGTGGCTGACAATTTTGTTGTCTTCGGCTATATGGAGGATCCTACGATTTATGGTAGACGTACCATACCACCGTTTTATAACATTTTCATGTTATCTCAAGACAAAGGTTTCTAGAATTTTCATGCTAGCTAAGGTTTTGGTGTTTTCACGTCACTTACGTTTGGGCTAAATCCCGGTTTGGGCGAGTCCCCAGTTTAACATCCGTATATATGGGATTGTCCAGGTTATTTGGCTTGTCCCCAGGTTATTTGGGCTTGTCCCCAGTTTATTTGGGCTTGTTCCCAGTTTGTTGGGCTTGTCCCCAGTTTATTTGGGCTTGTCCCCAGTTTGTTGGGCTTGTCCCCAGTTTATTTGGGCTTGTCCCCAGTTTTTTGGGCTTGTCCCCAGTTTATTGGGGCTTGTCCCCAGTTATTTGGGCTTGTCTCCAGTTTTATGGGTTTAATCCCAATTAATATCATAAGTTATTTGCATCAGGTATCCTAAGTTCAATTACGAGGATTACAGAAACATCAATACTTATGGATTCAAGTTCCATAATTTGTTTCTACAAGGATCAAATGGACATCAACACCTATGGTAACTTAGGTCTAATCACACCTTATGGTATGATTTTAGTTTATCAATTTATACTTGTTTGATTTTAATTTATATCTTTATGGATATAAGGATTCAATATTCTCAATCTGTTTTTATAAAGATAATGTATCCTTGAAATTTTATTTCAAAACTACCAATAAATCTAAAACTATAACAGACATGCTTTCATAATATATAAAAAATCAGCCAATAGTTAAAAGATACTATTTATTAAGCTTACTTGCGATTACCAAAAGTTTTAACCCGGACTTCACCATTCAAAAGATGGACCATCCACCCAGGTTAAACAAGTGTTATTATCGGTTCATGATTTGTAGGGAGAATGAGAGGTTTTGGATATATAGCTTAAAGGGAATTTCTCAAGGAAAATCTATAGATATATGATAATTCTATCTAGCTTGTCAAATCTCATTTGTTTTTGCATGAAGTTTGAATTTAAAGGCAAAATGACAGCTGCGATCTTATCACAACCGCCATTTTGGGGGCAATTGTTAGGGCACAGAAATTTGACACTCTGGATACGTTATCCTGGCATATGTTCTTGGATCAGTTATCCTTAGTCAGATCCTGTCAGGATCAAGGATCCTCAGTACTTATTATTTACTAACGATTGTTTCTTGTGTATAACATTATATTTGACAGATGTAACGGCTAAGAGACCTGGTCTACCCCCTATTTCGCAGCCTGAGTGATGGAGCACATGGTCAAAGTGGCTGTTACGTTTATATTTAGACAATGGTGGATTTTTAGGAAAATTAGTTATTATCTTTATTATTTATAACTCCATTGAGTTATGATCAGTTAAGGCACACACCCTATACATACTAGACGTTCATAATCATTCAGGGAGCAAGCTAAAACAGTACACACACACACATAGCTTTCATTGTAATACTGATCATATTCTCCAAACCTTGTATCCACATTTTTTATATTAACAAAGTGGTGATAGACAATTGTCATCACCCGGGGTTTTTGTGTCGGTGATCCTCTAAAGATCAAGGGCTTTTCCTTGTAACAAATCTTTGTATTTTTGTTTGCAACTGATTCATTACTGTACTTATCAACTTAGCACTAAAACTCACCAAACAAATTTGGTTACATTATCCTTTTTTAGATTTTTGACCAAAACAGATACGAAATATCAAGGTCAGAAAAGTTACAGACTTCGAAGTCCATGTCTGTCAGGATTTGTTGACATTTGAAGTTAGTGTGAACCTTTGCGCTACTAGAGGTGGAAGTTCTGGACCTTTTCTTGGCCATAGTCGGAAAAGAGAAAGAGTAGCAAAGAAACTCTAAGAAAGAAGAAAGGGGAAAAGTTACATGCAGAAGGAAGCGAGATAAGAATTATAAGAGATCCGAGGGTAACTATAGGAGTTACATCGGGATTAAATGAAATACGGTTAGGTTATCTTAGAAATTGTACCATGTCTTATCAAGTCCCCTTAAGCCTTCAAAATTCAAACTAGTTATCAAGTTGAAAAAATGTACTAGCTGGGGATTTATGGTTTACGGCTGTAACATTTTTGGGGACAATTGTTAGGGGTCATTTTATCCCTAGCGTGATCTTGACGGTTATCCTAATAGCTTTGATTCCCAACTAGCTGCAGGATCCTGAACTAACCAACTATGTTTGTTTTATTTTTTATACTTGCAGGCTACTTAAAGATATAACGGTCTACAAAAGTGATGTATATAAAAATATACATCTTTTTAGCATCAAACAATCTCTAAAAACTGCAACTTCTATCATATAATATAGTTCACATAACTACTTATTATGTTCAAATATATTTTCAGATGTATCCAAGCCTCAAACGAAGAAACGAATGAAAATGCAAAGAAAACCCAAGAAAACAGCAAAACACACCTCCATGCTTCATGGAACACGCCCTCATGCTTTCCTGTGCAAGAAAATACCAAAATCTGCATAAAAAGACAAAATACTGGACAGCTGGACACGGGTCTATGCTTTAGGGAACATGGGATCGTGATCACCTTTCAGAAAAGACGAAAGAAAATATAACAGACACCCATGGTGAGTTAGCATGTGCGATATGACAGAACATTTAATGCGACTGGACATAGGGGCGTGCCTCACTGTACACGGGGCCGTGCATGATCACCCAGACAGCCTATAAATGGAGGTGCATATTGCATTCAAAGGGTGTGCTTGGAGAGAAATCTATACGGGTTTCACTTATTAAAACACCCACTTTACACTCATATTGAAGATCTTGTGGAGAGTTTAAAGGCTTGGAGGTCATCATCCATCATCATCATCATCCATCACCATTAAAGAAAAAAGATTCATCCATATTTGGTTCGATTGTTCTAGTTTAATCATGTGTTTGTTATCTTCATCTCCTTTGATGTTCATAACTATGCTCATCATGAGCTAAAACTCCATTTACCATCTAATTTCTATGAAGAAGCTTTGTTTTATTTGATGATTATATTAAATATGTGATTTAGTTCCAATAAAGTACATGGTTATTTTGCAATTATCCTTTGATGACAAATGTTTTGTCACTTTTACTTAGAAAATAAAGATTGATGATTAACAATCATTCATGATTCACTCATGTTCTTGGAGACTAGAAATGGTAAAAAGAATATCTTAATAACTTATCTAAGATAAAACATGGATCCTTATATTGTACTCAGAAATGATGAGATATAAATTATGATCTATTTTTCTAATTTTGATAATTCTTAGATAACATTGTTAACACGATTGCTTAGGTTATCATACTAGTTAAAGAAATCATATGTTAAAGGAATGTGTAATTATAATCTACTTAAATAAACCAAGAGGAGGTTGTATGACTAAACTATAACCACCCGAAGTTGATAGAATTGGTATTTGATAAATCGAAGTCAATCCTAATCTGTATACTTTACTAAAACTATTTGCTTACTTAAATTGGCATTCTCGTGGTAGACATGAAGTTATGCATGCTACTTTCTTTTAGGTCATAGGGTAAGTTCACTTAGAAATAAGGGACTATTCTGTCATACATTATTAAAACAAGTTTATCACATATATACTTTATAATCATCAAGGAAGAATGGAGTGGATTATTGATTTTAGATGGTAACCTTCATATAATTGATTTACTCATTTAGAATTTATCTTCTTGTTCACCTATATTATATATATATATATATATATATATATTATTCTAAAAAAATTTAAAAATTACCCTAAAATGATTATCTCTCCGATTAAATTAAAACAAAGATTTATTATTAGAAATATTTGTGTCCGTGGATCGATATTTGGTTCTTACCAATACTATTCTACATATACGATAGGTACACTTGCCTATTTTGTGTGTGGTTAGTCTTAGTATAAATCACTTTTATACATTTAAAACACGATCTTGTGCGAAAACTAAATCTATCATTTTACGACATGATCACAAAACACATCAAACAACTAGGTGACTTATTCTACCTGAAAGATCGGATGACCAAGTTGAAACACACTTGGGATTGAAGAACACGTTATCAAACGTTCATGGCGGCTAGGGGTTCCTGGAATTGTAGGAGATATAGTTATTTTTCATTTCTATATAATGGGGCTGTTGAGAACGATTAGAGACACATCTTTTTGCACTCACAACACTGACACTTGTATTATAGTCTTCATTCTCATTCAGTTCTCGACTTGTAACCAATTTTACCTTATTAATAAATTAAGGTAGGGGATTTTTTTCCCCTCCCGAGGTTTTTTCCGAAGATTATTACCAGGATCCTAGGCTTTGCCTCGCTAGATCGTTATGTTCATCTTTACTTTTACCGCAATTGTCTACTATATTACTCACCTCATTGTTGAAGAACACTCTACCTCACTTAACGAAATTGTTTAATTATTGCTTCGGTGATTTTTTACCAAAACAAGTATTCCATATTTTCTTTCTCTAGTTTCTATTTAATCTTGTAATTTCTATGTTATTGATCATTTAGAAATAAGAAATAAAACCGATATCAAATCTTTATAGTTGTTTTGGTCAAAAATTACACAAGGATAATCAAGTAACAAAACTTTGAATGTGAGGTATGATGCTTGAATATGTAATCATTGTAGTAAGTAAATTTTGCACAAGACACAACGATTTAGCGAGGAAAAAACTCATGATCCTTTAAGGAACTCCTGCAAAAAACCTCAAGAGGAAAACTATCCCTGACCTCAATTATATTAATTAAAATCGGTTATTACAAGTGTGGAAGTGCTATGATCGCTGCTATATGTACAAGTAAGTGTGTTCGAGGTGTGTGGAGGTGTGTGTACGCGTCTTACGCGATCAAGGCAGCTTCTATATATAGTTACAAGAGTTATAACTAGTAATAACAAGCAATAATGAACATTAAATGCTCTGGTGAGGATCCTAGAGCAGTTACATATTTGCATATCTTCATCATTAAATGGTTGTTACAATAGCTCCAACATCTTATATTATTGTTTCACCAAGTCTTCAACTGAGAATTAATTTGTGGTTGTTTCCTGCAAGACTAAGTCAATGGTGGAAGGATTATGATGGTTAATAACATTAATTACCAAGGATACTGCCACCTGTCTGAGATTTGATGTACTACGAGGGTCCTTATGATGATTCTGTCTGTCAGGATTCTGATGAGCTGCAAGGATCCTTTAGCTAGTTCTGAATTCTAGGATCCTTAGAATTTTGCCCATAACAATAGTATCAGAGCAGGTTCGTATACCACTAAAACCCTAGCCGTCATTAAGGTGATCTGGCTCGAAGGTGCGCGTCATATACCGCTCAAACCCTAACGCTAATTCGCCAAAATGTATTCATTCTTCCATCTCCCTCGCCACTAATCGATTTATGCGTCTCCATATACCGCTAAAATCCTAACCTTACGAGTATTTTTATCGGTTTTTGATTATTTTTGGGTCATACATTTACCAGCAATTAATATAATCAAAAAGCAAATTGGATTTTAATAATCTCAACTTAATGCAGTTGGCTGATAATAATCTCAACTTTGAAAATCGTTGACACCGGTCCCAACTTTCAAACTATTTGTTTTCACTGGATCCTCATTATAAAAAACTTAACAACGTTAAGTTTTTTTCAAATTTCAGTTTGATGTTTTAGGGCTTTCGTTCAGAATGAGGATACGAGTCGATTGATGTAAAACTTACCTAAAAACGGTGATTTAAACGACTAAAGGATGCTTCAATTCCGATGTGTAAGATTTTAATTAACAAAAATCAAGTTCTTGGAGCAGCGTTTCGAGGTATGTTTTACATTAATCGATTCGTATCCTCATTTCGATCGAAAGCCCTAAAATATTAATTTGAAATTTTGAAAAAAACTTAACGTTTGTTTTTTTAACAAAAGTCCAATAAAAACAAATTGTGTGAAAATTAGGACCGGTCTATTAAGTAGGGATTATTAAAATCCAATTCGCCTAATCAAAACCTTATTCGCATTTGCGAGTGATCTTATAATAGAAGTTAAATTTTCATGACCTCCCAACATATTATCACTATATATAGTTTATTAATATTCCTTGTCAAATTATTGTTGCTTTTAAAGTTTGTTTCTTAAAAGCAAAAGAAACATGCTTTTCGAAATTATTAAATCTCTAGAAATTGTTCCAACTACATAATAAATAATAGTTGAATTTGAAAGGTTCATTAAAGGTTGTGAAGAAACTCTTAAGACAATGTGTAGTCATAACTCTTCACATTTAGATATTATGCGGCACGTGACGTCTAGTCAAAGTTATGGTTTTTTACAAAAACAAGATGTAGTCATAACTTTCCATCCCTAGTCGTTATGTGCCACGTGGCGCCCAGACACTTTTTCCGGCCACCATAAAACCCACCGGATCCAATTATTCCGACCACCATAAAACACATAGTTTAATTAAAAAAATAGAAATTAAAAAAAGCATAAAACCCTTCACATCAAGCTAGTGTCCCACACCCACACACCTCAATCTTCACACACACAAACACACAGAGTCTCTTATTCCGGCTGAGGAGATTCTCCGACGGAGATTCACATACACAAAACACACACGGCCGACGAAGAAGAATTCCGGCTGAGGAGATTGAACATGGTGTCGGATCCATGTTCATTATTCCGGCCACCATGGCCGACGGAGACCTTGAAATCCACCGTCGGAGTTCCGGCCACCATGAAATCCACCGGTGATAGAACAATCTTTTATTTTGTGCCATTTCACCGCGTTTTGTATACAACGCAGCCAAAATCAAAAATTCCAAAACGCAGGGGGGGCGGTGTACCCCTCGCGTTTTCGTCTACAACGTTGCCACTACAGGTGGTCTAAGTATTTTTCTTTTCTTTTCTTTTGTTATTTTAAACTAGTAACGACAACCCAATAATAAAAAAAACTCATACGCTCACAGTTAAATCTAATCGCTAATAAGTAATAACTTTAAAATATTTTAAATATGTATGTTGATCCTAATACTTATATTAATTTCATTCTTAAAAAATGTTAGGTGAGTAGATGTTATGCTTAAGTAAAAAGTGATGGGCCAGTGATATCGAGAAATTTGACCGATATTGTATATTATTAATTAATTGAATAAATTTAATTATAAATGTATATTATAGATCATCTCTCTATAACAAAATATGTTAGGCTATTTGTAGTGAAGGGGTTATAAATGGGACGAATTGCCACACGTGACACACAGTCAGCAATGAGTGAGAATTTGTTTTGGGGGTGTAATGGTGTAGAGGACTACAAACTGGGTCCACAGTATCTTTTTTTTAATATTTTTTTTTTATAATTGAACTAAACAAATAAAAAACAAGAAAAATAAATAATAACACAAAAATGTCTTAAAATTAAAAAGAATTTAAAAAAATACACAACTAACAAAAATACATGACTAAAAATAAAATAAAAAATATATAACTAGAAAAAAGAAACTAATATCCGTAATATTCGCGCATTTTTTCACGTCTTCGTTGATACAATAATACGGCCTCCTCGTGAAACCCCTCCGATTTGAGAAATTCGTAGTCTTCTTGTATTTGACGTAATTCCAACGTCTGGGCAGCTTTTCTTGGTGTTTGTTGGATGCTCTAAGGTCGTTTCCTATTTCCTCGGCATTTGTTTCCAAACATCCGACCAACTCGTTTAATTGTCCGACGTCTTCACTGGGCGCCGTATTGAATCGTTTGTGTCTCCGGCACCGTCACCGGCTCCGACTCCGGTGGTGTAGACCCGAACGCCGGCATTAAGTTTTGGGGCATGAGATAGTTGACGTACATGTTTACGTTCGGGTCAGGAGATTGAAACGGATAGCTCGGTTGGTTTATCGGGTTCCATTGTAAGTTCACGTTCGGTTGGTTTTGCGAACCATGTAATTGACCGAAAGCAGGGGAATGGGTGGTTCGGTTGGTTCGGGTTGTTTCTAGGATTCTTTTTGCTAAATTTTTGTAAGAATTTGGGTATGAATTGTGTATAAAATGGAGAAGAATGTGTATGTTTATATATATATATATATATATATATATTATAGGGTTAGCTTCCTTTGAGAACCCCAATTTTCATAAGAACTTTAAGAACTAATCTAGACCACTTATTAATTATTTATTTTAAAAATCAAAAATTAAATAAAAAGGGTATAGTTGGAATCCTTTAAATTTCTCTCTCTAAATAATTAACAAACTACTCATTTGTCTTTCATCTTTGTATTTTTTTTTCTTTCTACGTATTTACACACGTGTTAAGATCAAATTGATATATGGTTACATCTATTTTTTCAAACTAACTAACGTTTAAACTAATTCAAGATGATATGCAAATATCCATGCATGTAAATTTACGTAGTATACTATTTACATATATGTAAACTTACATATTGTTCATCATTTTTACATATCCATTTATTTGTACATATGAATCTTTATATTAACCATTCAAATTTCAAGCTGATCATCTAATTTCATATATGTAAATGTTCATCTTAAATATCATTTTCCAATTTGGTTTCTAAAGAAACTGGTTATCTATTTACATACTGTATATGGATTGATATTAAATCATGAAGTCATTATATAAAAGATAAAACAAAAACTTTGGTTTTATGATTTCCCAGTACGTATGACTTTTTGCAATATCAATTGTTTTTCAAAAAATTAATTAACTGCACTATCTTCGTTGAAGATAAAATATAAAAAGGTGAATCGCTACTAACCGTTGACGAACGTAGTGCTGATTTTCAATAAAACTAACAAATATCAATTGACGAAAAAACAAAAAAAACATGAACCAAAATTCTATTGTTTAATTGTTTAATTTAAACTGGGAAGAGAAGTCAGAAACCGTAAATGGATTAAACGTGGTTTAGGAGAGAGATTGAAGAGATTATAGTAACACTTAAGAAAGAGAATAATTTTAATCTCTAATATGCCCTTTTACTTATTTAGTTATTACCCATAGCCTTTTATTTAATTACCCAAATGTCATTACTATTTTTAACCATTGATCAAAATGTTAATGGTTAAGATGAGTTCTCAAAGTTCTCATAAAAATAATAGTTCTTAAATGATACTCATCCTATATATATATATATATATATATATATATATATATATATATATATATATATATATAGTTTTAATTAATTAATTTTTTTATTTTTGACCGTTGTAATGATCAAAATAATAAAATATTATTATTTTCAAAACAAGTATGGCGACAACAACCCCCCGGCCCCGCCCCTTTTTGCCCACGTATCGTCGGGGGGGGGGGGTGTTCCCCCTTCTTCTCGCCCCATTTTGCCCCAAACTTCGCCCCACTACACTCAGCCTTAGAGTTACCTATATATATAATATATTTATCTAATACTCTTTCTTGTTTAATATGAGAAAATTATATGTTCAGTTTGGGGACAAAAAACAAGTAATGTGTTGGTATAAAAATAACTTGGAATTTTAAAGAATAATGTTTACATTAAATAAACTTTGTTGCATCAAACGGCTAAGATGGGTCAAGGCCATAGCGTGGTGACAAGAGGCACAACAAGAGTGTTGTGATAGGAGGCTAGGAGCTATGACTACGAGGAAATAAAAGTATCCACTAGATTAAAATGTATAATGTGTTATCGGAGACAAGAAAGAGAAGAAGAGAAAAAGGTCGTCATATAAGATAGGAAAAAGTGGCAACACCAACAAAAGTTTGGCTTTAAAAACAATGGATAAAATTGGAAGTAAGATAAATGAATAATACAATAACTTTAACACCATATATCTTCTATCTATTCTAATAAAAGACTATTTATTTTTGTCACTTGTTATTCTCATAGCTCTCCTTACATTTTTTTCACTTATTTCAATACTAGTTTTAGAGCTTGTGTTAAACACGGGATAATCTAAATTATAAAATTACAAGTAAGACAAATAATTATGTAATGTATGTGAAAAAACTTTATTATGTCTATTCTTGTATATATATATATATATATTATGTGTATATAAATTGATTTTAGTTATATCACAAAATGATTTTTCTAAATGAATTTAATAAAAAAAATACATGTGCAAAAACGTACCCGAGAACGCTCTTTCTATTGAAAATTGCATTCTTAGTGTCATATATGTATAATTGAAAGAATTTTGGCTATGAACCAATTTAGGATACCTTTATTGATATATTCATCAATTTACCACCAATCGAAGAAAATGAGAACATTAAATTGTAACGATAGATGTATTTCAAGAATTATGTTATTTTAAGCTAAACCATGAAAAAGATTTTGCTAAGTTATAGGGGGCTTCTCGACTTTGTTGTAATGACAATAAAAACAACATGTTAACCCATTCAATTTTGTGAATATTTTGCTTAATTTGAGCATAAGTTTGCATGACATGTTTCTCATACAACGTTCTGATCACAATTAAAAGAAAAGTTAATGCTGACACAAATATTTCAAATTTGATGAAAGTTAAAAACATAGATAGGCCTAGGGTGACATGTTGAAAGTGTTCACAATTTTTTCTTAAATTTTAATATTCAAATGAAAAATAGTCAATTTGTCAAATCCCGAACTTTTTAATTATTTTCAACAATTCCCTTGAAAATAAATTTAAAACCCGAATCATGTTTAAAATTCTAAATTTCATCCGTCTGAATTTTTCAAGTCAACACTTTGAACCCGTAACAAATTGGACGATAAGCATATTTGCATTCTCAAACTTTTAAAGATACTCAGATTTCCCATTTTTTGACCCGTGACAAATTTTGACCTAAATGTAGCTAACTTGTAGCAAACAATCTATTTACCAACTTTTGACCTATAAATATCAAATTTAAGTTTCACAAAAACCCGAAACAATCATTGATAAAAAGAAACTAAAAAATTAAATATGATAAACGTTGTTAATTATGAAAGTGATTGGTATATACTATCATTATATTTTAATATATATATAGTTTATTAAATTAATAGAAAAATAAATGGATAAATCAAATCATATATTTATATTTTATAAATTTAAATGACAATTAACAATAATACTAATAATAATAATCATAGATACATGAATTGATTTAAAAAATGAATCGACTTTTAATCATATACTTATAATCTAATGATTAAAAAAATTACTTTGTAAAGTGAAAACATATTCGAGTTTTGTCTTTCTTTACAATCTTCTACAATATACATAATACAATACGTTAATGATAACAATCTTTGACAAACATAATTTGTTGTTGAATTTTGGATTTCACCAAGTATTTTGGAATATACAGTAACATAATATGTTAATATTTATTTTTATAAAAATGTATACATATAATATAAATATAGTGTAAAAGGAAAGTGAATAGCTAATGATTTATTACATATATTAGGGTTAATTAAGATATTAGTTTTGTAGGAAAAAACATTGTGGGAATTAATCATAACATGATAAGTGTCTACAATTATTTACTTTATTAGAATAGGTAGATATGGTCATTATCTTTTTAGCCATGTCAATATATGAATTCAAGTTTGTTTTTATTATATGTAAATCCTAATCGATTTATTTATTAACATTAATGGTGAAATAAGAAAATAAGGAATATTAAATTTGACGTTACAGGTTTGTTAGAATGTAATTTTAAAGTCACATGCAATTGCAAATTAAAGCAAATAAAGGTGCATCATTGTCGAAGAATTTGGATTTGTATGGTAAACTACAAATTATTTTTTAAACTAGGATTCGAGCAACAATGCATAATTTATATATAAGATTGGTTTCAAATTTGGATTTTAAATCTTCTCATATGCATTTGAACTCGAGAAAATGTGTATTTTCTTAATTTTCTCCTAACGTTTTGTATAAATATTGCAAACATAGAGAATACATATTATATATATCTTGATGTTTAGCATTAAATTATTGAAGTTGAATATTATAATTATAATCTATATGTATACCAATTTACTATATGAAGTATATGTCATTTACTTATATGATTTTTTGTGTAGTATAAAGGGTTTTATCAATAAGAAAATCAATATTTTCTTTTATAATTCAGACCAAAATGCTTTGGAACATATATTTTCACATTAATTTTTTAAAAAATAGTTAATCCGGTTAAAAGTCATTTACCTTGCTTCCAACAAATCCGAAATCTTTGCTTTTTTTCTGTAAGTTTTTAAATTATATATTTCGATTAATTAAATATTCCGACAACTCCCATAATATCAACTAATAACATGTGATTAATATTCAAAATTTAAACATTCATTATCCAATACTTTCAACTATTATAAATAAGAATCACTACATTCACTTTATGCAACTTTAAATCTTCTATTATTCTGCTAACTCAGAATAATCACTTTTATTCGAGCATGGCTTTAAGGTTAGTATGTCTTTGTCATTTTCCATTAATATGAAATGAAAAAATTAATTTGTTATATTTTAATTTATAGTTTTATATGTTGCTTGATTGTACAATTGTTAATTGATATAAAATCAAGTAAAATTTTTGTCATACACAGAATATTAATAACACCATATTTATCATGATCAATCAATTTCAAATTCTAAAAATTATAAGGATGACTATATCATCAAAGTTCAGTTAATTTGGTTTTTTGGATAATCATGTTTTTGGGATAAAAATAAGCACATAATCTCAAATGACATTACACACACACACACACACACACACACACACACACATATATATATATATATTAATTGATTAAAAAGTATGATATTTTATGTGTATGAATATTTTCTTTGTTAGTTTCATAGATATATTATCATTTATCTAGGGTTGTATGTATTTGAAGGATCTTATTTATCACACGGACAATTATACGTGGCTATACCAAAATTTATAAGCATACCTATATGTTACCTTATCAAGAGTTACAAGCAGGGATGCATTAAATATTTTGATTTGTGATAAACAATGTATACCAACCAATACAATCACAAATGTAGTGTACAAGGACTGTTTTACTTATTTGTAACATATTTGTGTAATCTTAGTTATGTAATTTTAATGTAAACTGTAACTGCATAAAATATATGATCATTTTGTTAACTATATTTCACTTAATGGTTAAAGTATAAAATTTTTATCAATTATTCATGTAATACACGAGCCTCAAACTAGTGTATAATATATTAATATGTATAATGTGACAAGAACCCATAATCATTTTGTAATTTTAGTTAAATAAAATTAATTACATACATTAATACAAAAGTAAATAGTTTTTGAAACATAATTAAATTATATATTTATTATTACAATAAAAAAAATTGTGATAACCAATAACTAATTCATTCTATCTTATCTGACTTCATATACTAATGTATGTATGTTGTATACGTGATTTAAAATTTTAGAGTAAGGTGGTTGCACCCACTAGGTAAATGCCACTATGATTAGCCACACCCACAACACTAATAATCATAGGCTCCCAATGTCTTGTATTATTATTAAATTTAACGAAGACAAAACTCAAAAAGGTGTTGAGGAGATAAGAATAGACGTCACTTTCTTTCTCGAGGGTCATCAGTCACATGTATTTAGCAACTTTTTAATATTATCTAATTGGTCAAAAATAACATATAAAATAAAAATAATAAGTTTTGTCCAAAAAAACATAATTAAGGAAGTCGAAGTGGTAAGAATATGTTGGTGGAAGATTGCTTTCTCCGCCGGCCTTCCTCCATTCCATCTAAGCTTGATGGTCCATCACTTCATCATTGAACTCTTTTTGTCCTTTGGAGTTACATGACTACATGTCCTACAATCCCAAGTACTTCCTATTGTCTATTAGCATCATGATGATTATAGTGAAAATAATCTAGTAGACAATTTCTGTGGTACGTATATCTATATATACATACCATAAATATATAACGAAATGACTTCCGGACTTCGTATATACTTTTATTACTTGTGAATCGAAATTTATTCGGGTCATAATATACTTTAATGCATATGATACGAGAAACTAAGCCAAACATTATTAACAAGTATACTCTTTATGATAATGTAATGGTAAGCTAGGACATCAGCTTGTTTGAGGTTTAGTATTCGTTTTCGCATGCTTTTGTTTTTCATCAATGCTCAAATAGTTTGTAACATATTCTTTAAGCCGAAAGAATTAGAGATTTAATGTGAAAACAATGTAAATCATGTTAATACAATACTAGTTGTTATAACTTATATACGTTTTTAGCAGATAATTCGAGTACTTTAATTGATAATTTGGGATTTCAATAAATTAGTTCACTTATGTCATAAGGAGGGCGATAATTACATACGTTATGACCCCTCTTTGTATGTGTGTTTAAATGATTATGCATTTTTACACACATCATCAACATTTCATGCTTTATATAGAGCGTCACATAAATATGTTTAAAATATATTGTATTGTCATTCCAACTTTGATACGTTAAGAACTTGGTTGTTAAACAAGTCCACGTCACGTACATACTGATTATTGCTAGCAAACTATCACCAAATAGATGCTTTTTGTACATGATTGAAGAGCTTCTGCACGAGACGATTATATGTATTTAAGTAAGTACTTACCGAATAAAGTCTGATATGTGAGTAAGAGTAAACACACTAGGAACACCATATTCTCGTAGCTAGAAACGTCATTTTCTTAAATACATATAAAGGTATGATAAAAGTGTTTACTTTGCTAATTATCTTTTCTTTTATAACTTCCACCTCTTAAAACTTATTTAAATTTATTAATTCTTTAATGATCGTATAAAGAAAATAATTGGATTGTGTTTTAAATAAACAACTTGGTTTCAGCTTAATATGTTTTAGAGTTTTATTAATAAGTTAATTTTTTTAAAGTTGTTTTCCTCTTTCATAGTTCTGATAACTCTTTATTTGTCCGGTCACTAAATGTGATTAGAAACCTAATACATAAACACATTCACAATTAGTTAGTGATTTTGGATGTGATTATTGTTAACGGTCAGGGTTCAACCAGATACCACAATTTCTGGCAATCCCCGTTCACTGTTAAAACATCACATGACTAACAAGATAGTATAATCTATTGCTAAATGCTTGAAGAAACAGCTACCAATCATCGATAACGGTCATGAAAAAGTTCTCCATTTTGATACACAAATGAAGAATCGATCGGTTGTTAATCAAAGACTTAAACATGGCTGATGACGCTCTAATTGGTTATATCGAATCAAAAAATACTAGAAAGTTTCGATATGGGTTGCCTTGGTTATTAAACCTTGTTTCAGTTGTATTTTGTGTATGATGATTGATGAGTTCTATTGGACCATGTCATCATCACAACTTCCATTTGGACCATGTCAAGATTCGATCAATAATCATTGAGTGCTAAGCTTGGGCTTGTCATAATAAATTTGATTGGGAGCCTATAAAACAATAGATTGATTTTTTATTTATTTAATCAATGAAAAGCCCACTTAAGTCCTCAACACCTCTGGCCCAGATATGCACAAATAAATTAATAAATAAATAAATAAAATCCGAATGACCGGAAGAAAATCCAAAACCGGGTATTAAGGATTCACTTCCGTACCTAAACCGGGAACCGGTTATTAGCTTTAGAAAACAACTATATAGCCTTGTTTTTCTTTTTTTGATAGTGGAGGCTTTGATTTAATCACAATATTAAAAAACGCTATCTACTTAAACCCTCAAATTGTCAGACGAAAAAACTGTTTGGAAGTTATTAAAGGAAATATTTTGAAGCATTCAGATTTATATAAAACTAGGGTATAGGTTCGCGTAACACACGCGTGGAATAACATGTCACTAAACATAATCGACTTAAACATCAATTTAAAGAAACATAATACTTCTTCAACGATTCGTACCAAAACGTTACAGATTTACATTGTCTTTATATTAAAACTTCAAAATTACAAGAAGTTAATTTAAACCGAACAACCAAAACACATTAACAAAATAACTAATAATGTTTTTTGATATTAAACTATCATGAACATCTTCAAAAAATATATCAAAGGAAAATCTCTTTTCCCAAGACACCTGAAAATTTATACAAAACAATAGCAGATTAAATAAAATATAAACCTAACATAACAACAGGTTTAATGATTACTAACATATAAATAACAAAATCAATATAGACAACCATAAAATTTCATAAATAACATATTAGAGATTACAAATATTTAACATTAAGATGGCCTAACAAAATTATTAAAGAGTAAGATTGTCTACATAAAACGCTAATAGTTACACAAACTTGCATATATTAGCAAAGTCATGAATATGTTTAAACCGTATTATCCTAGCATGAACTTCAAAAATTTCCGTCCAAAAACAAAAAAAAAACAGTTTGCTTTAGAACCTGAAAAACAAAACAAACCATGCAACATGATTAAGTATTAAACTAAAATTAAGTATAAACTAAAATGTTAATGTATGTCATAATGAGTTTATATTAATATTAATATCTAGACGATTATGTAAAACTAAAAACAAAATGTGTGATGTAAAAATTACCATATAAATATAATATAGACAATCATAAAAATTCACAAGAAAAAATTTTAGAAAATCATAAATTTTAACATAACTTTATAACCACAATCTTAAAATTCAGATATTTTTTTATAAAAAAATGCAACAAACTGGTCATTAAAATCATAATATTTTTTCACTAGCATATTAAACAAACACACATATTAAAAGCATAATATATATGTAACATCATATAAATTTAATGAAATGCAAATGTTGTACTTATTTGAATCAAATACAAAAACATACAAAGACTACAAAAGATAAATGAAAAGTTAAAATATTTTATAACTTGCAGCACGAGTCAATGGTTCCAAATCCATTTTATAACTTGAGCCCGTGTTACACACAGTTGAAAATATAAAAACAATAACATAAGAACTTGTAAAAAAATATACTTAATTTTTTCAAACCCGAGTCATAGTTCCAAATCCATAATAATCCAGCTAGTATTTGAACTAACAGTATACCAAAATATATTTATAATACAAAATAACAATATGGTACCAAACTACGAATTAAAAGTAAACTATAACCCACAACCTCCATCTTCTTGATGCAATATGAAATTTGAAATTAATGATCAACTTTGTATTGTGAGTCTCTTGGACTTACTTAGCTGCAAATTCGAATTCTTTCTAACAAAGGTCATATTGAAATATATATATATATATATAGTAAATTACCATCTTGAAAAAAAAAAACACTCTTGAATTAAATAACCTAATGAGTGACCCGTGTAACACATGAGTTGGAATTATAGAAAACATAAAATATACATATATGTTTTGAATTTAAATGATTAATTAATTTAAGTCGGTTTTTTAAAATATAGTCAAAGCCCAAATGTGTAACATATTTTTGTAAACTACATATTAATGTTGAGAATTCGAATTTGAGAATCATTTATATACATATAAGTGTAAATTAATATGTAAAGTGATAAGAACAATGAGAACAAATGTATAAATAGAAATGAAAATAAATCATTATTATTATTAAAATTATAATAATGTACACATTTACCAAAAAAATATTTTTATTATTCACATTTTGATATACAATCTAAAAAAAATTCTCCATTGTATCTCCCACAACCTTCGTCCCCTTTATCTAACAATATAAACTTTGAAATGAATGATCAACTTTGTATTGTGAATCTTTTGGACCTGTTTGTCTGCAAACGTAAGAACAATTTAATTGTAAAAATACTAGGAACACAAATTAAAAAAAAAATTGAACATACATAACAAAATTTAAAACGGTGAATATAAAAAGAAAATTATGTTTTGGGTGTTGAATCCCATAATCAATGGAATCTACTATAAATAATAATAATAAGAAATTAATATGTAATTAATTTAATTTTTGAATGTGACATCCCACATCGGTTGGAAATGAGAACTAAGCCTTCTTTATAAGGAGGTGAATATCTTCCCCATCATAACGCATTTTGGGCGCTTAATGTTAGTGGATGAAAGGAGAATTCCACAGTTAAGCGTGCTTAGGTGGGAGTAGAATGAGGATGGGTGACTACCTAGGCAGCCAAAAGCAAACCCGTGAGGCGATGGTGGTACGTCGCAGCTAAAACGGACAATATTATGGCGCGGTGGTAGCTGGGCTGTTACAGATGGTATCAAAGCCAGTGCCGGACCGGTGGTGCCAGGTCCCGCGAGGACGCTGGACTCTTAAAGGGGGTGGATTGTGACATCCCATGTCGGTTGGGAAGGAGAACTAAGCCTTCTTTATAAGGAGGTAGATACCTTCCCCTATCATAACGCGTTTTGGGCGCTTAATGGTAGTGGATGAGAGGAGAAATCCACAATTAAGCGTGCTCAGGTGGGAGTAGTATGAGGATGGGTGACCACCTGGGCAACCAAAAGCAAATCCGTGAGGCGATGGTGGTACGTCCCGGCCAAAGCGGACAATATTATGGTGCGGTGGTAGCTGGGCTGTTACATTGAAAAACAAAATGAAATGTATATTAATAATTCGTTGAAAAAACTACATGGTTGCAGCGAAAATATTGAAATTTGGATGTAGTTATGATGGAATATCAATGAAGAATACGATATCAAATGGTAAACTTATAAGTGACCAAAATTTAAGTTTAAATTTGGTCTTCCATGTAAAGATAGAAACAATTTGAAATAACTTGATTCATGGGAATAATAATACTAAAAAATTATGAAAAACTGTCATGTTTAATAATATTCACTAAATCATATGTGCCGAATAATATTTATAAATGATGATAAAACGGTTATTTAATTTATGATATAATAAGTATTGATTATTAGAAATTATGTCAATTTGAATATTGTGTTCTAAAATAACGAGATTATTATTTTAGTATTAATTAATAATTAATATTCACGTAAATTAAAGTAAGACTAAATTACAATTATGACAAGTTTTTTAGTTTGACAATCAGTTTTTTAAATATTGAAATGATAACTTATTTTAGTTTATAAAATAAGTTAAATATGAGGAAAGTTAAACACACATAATTAAAAATATATATAAACTGAAAAAGTAAAATTTTGTTATGAAAACTATACACAATTAAAACAATTTAAATTATCATTAAGGTACAAATATAAGAATATTAAAATCAATATTAACACCAAAATAAATTTGTAACATCTAGGCTTGGTTAAAACATTTGTAATGCTAGTTACCTTAGACGTAATATTTAAAACATGAAATAATGACCAGAAGTTCATACCTAATATATTTTGGTGATTACTAAAACAACATCATTTTTATAGTAACGAATAGTTTATTTTTCTAAAAGAATTATATATAGAGAGATAATTACAAAAGTTAATGCCAAATCACAAAAATTAAAATCAAATCGGTTCTAATTTTACTAATATGACTAATTAATTTAGAAATAATTACAAAAATGAAAATCAAATAGGTTAATTTGAAAACTTCAAAAAGTTATGGAAAGATTTTGAAATGAGTTTAAAATTATGGAGAGTATTAAAACATTTAAAACTTTGTTGAAAGATTGGTCAAATTCCGAATTAAAAAAGAGTTTAAATATGCTAATTAAATTTTGGAGTTAAATATATTGATAAATACAAATCAGATCGTTTTGTAAATTATGAAAATACGGTTTTTAATAATACAGTCATAGTTTAAATGTATAAAACTTATTTTTGTAAAGTTATTATTACTCAATTATTTTTGTAAAGTTAAATATTTAAAAGGAATTACCATAATTAAAAATGGTTGTAAGAAAGTATTATAAATATGTAAATGTTATTTAATATTTTAAACGATTTACCTTAATGAATGGTCAAAAACAATTTAATATAAATGGTCAAATAGTAAATGTGGTCGGAAATGTAGTTAATTTTTTTAATCGGTTTCTTTATAAATTAAGGAAAGTCAAAGTATATAAAATGTAATAATGGGATAATCAAACTATATAAATTACAATATATATGTAAATTTAATTTAAATTTAAAAAATTATTTTTAGAAATGGTCGGAAAACTTATTAAGTTGGAAAGTTAATTAAGTTGTTAATTCGTTATTTAAACAAATAAGGATAGCCAAACTCAATAAATTGTATTAATGAGATACTTAAATGTGTAATTTATGTATACTAAGGCACTCCGGAAAAAAATTTACATTAAGGTATCTCCGATATACATCAGCATATTATTTTATCTACAAATAATGAATATAATTGAATATTCAAAAAAGAAATATACATCAATATAAAAAAATACATCTTATAAAGTAATGCTCAATCCATGAAAATTAGCTTGTATCAGTCGGGATATTAACCTGAAATTATAAAGTAGAATATTAATGTTGATATTATGGAAAATTTGATATTTAATTTATAACCGGAAAACTTGAACGTCTTACCGGAAAAAACAATATAATGATAATAACCATGGTATCTCATATTTATATTTAGAAGGTAAACCGAAATATTTCGTAAATCAATCGGGTAAATAACTTGAAATAATAAAGTCTTGTTATAACATTGATATTATGGAAGATTAGAATTATAATTTATAACCGGATAATTTAAATGTGTCTTACCGGAAAAACAAAATAATGATACTGACCATGGATGAAGCTCATTTTTATTTGAAACCTAGAAGAACAACATGTAAAACAAAAAAGAAACAGGAAAAATATAAAACTTCAAATCAATATAAAACAACCATTGTTATACTATAACACATAATCGGGAAAACTTACTGGAAAAACGTAAATACGTCCACATATTAGCTTCATCGTCGTTTTTTGATTTACAACCTAAACTGATTTTAATAAAATTAGTTAACAATAAAAATAAAGATAAAAAAGTTAGAGAAAACAATAACCGGAAGAAAAAATAATGTTGCCGGAAATACATATATCAACAATCGAAAGTTTATTATAAAATATGAACTTACCGGAAAACGATTAATACAAATCTAGATTAGGCCGGAATATATGAGAGGGTGAAAGGAGATCCGGCTAATAGAGAAAGAGAGAAAAATACGTTTAGGGTAAAAAAAATATGAATTGTTAAGGTTTAAATATAGGGTAATTGTATCAAGAGGTGACATGGCAGCATAGGTGGATAATTTGTAAATGAAAACTTGGTGACTGAGCTGCATAGGTGGACAACCTAATTAATTGACATGTGGACCATATGTATTGATTTAATAGTATTGTTAGATGTCAAATGGGCCGAACAAAACTCGATACAACATTGTGGTTTGCTTTTTAAGTTAGAGTTAAATGCCAATTTAAAAAAATATTTTAATATTTTTTTGCAAGGTATTGAAAGGTTTTTGGGAACAAGGTCAATCGATAACGTAGATACCAAACAACAATAAAATGCATGTGTAATTGTTTTTCAGTTTTAAGTAATTTTTATATTTTAGGTTTGAATGTTGAAAATAAAAATAAAATAATGGAAAACCTGTTTTTTATGCTCTGTTCAATACTCAGTCACTTTATCTACCATGTCTGGGTATATATGGCTTGGATTTTTTTTTTCCAAAAACCGATTATAAGCCCGAACCAGTTATTGATGTACTTGGTTATTGACCTAGTTAATTACCTGAAACTTTATATGGCTGAAACCTGATATTCTGCACCTCCATTATGGCCTACAATTAAATCCTCTCCTACTAGTGACCGCAACAAACAAGCTTGTGATCATGATAAATAAATATTACACTAAACATATAACCATAAATTTCATCAATATTTGAAAGCCTTTCCAAGAATTTCTCCCTCCAGACTCTTTATGTGTGTTTTGCAATATTGAGCAAGAGTATTCCAAACATATCTACACTAACTGCTCGGTGCTCGGGGGCGATTTGGGATGCTTTGATTGCTTGGTGCAAGACTTCGTCCTTCTTCGCGCTTTCTATTGGAGATTTTTTAGAAGTTCATAACCATGTGGGGTTAGGTAATGAGAAGAAAGAGGTTTTTCATGGTATTATTATTATCGAATGCTCGTGCAATTTGAAGGCCCGCGACGAGAAAATTTTTGAAGGTAAAGAGGTGAAGATTCAAAACATCATTTGTGACATTAGATCTTATAGTTTTCTTTAGTTCAAGCATAGATCTAGTTGCAAGTTGATAACTTGGTCAAACTGGTGTAAGTTTTCTTTAACTTAATTATGTTTTGTTCTTTTACCTTTCTCTAGGTTATGGCTTCGGCCTTTATTTATAAAAGTTAACGGTTTAAAAAAAAGAAGTTGCATTACGCAGTGTTTAAAAACTGTTCATACCGGGCGGTGAACCGGTACTACCGGGTTTCGAGTGTAAGGCAGGTAATTTGAGCTCGGTATTTTTGGACAATTTGCTAGAACATTGAACCGACGATTTTTTTTCTTTTTAAAATACCGGTTTAAACTGGTAAGCCAGTTTTAATCCCAATTGATTTTTGATATTTTGCGGCCCATTTTTTTATAAATTACTTTTAACATAGCAGATTAACATTGAAACGAGTAAACTACCTTCTCTTAATAATGAGAAACAATTTGCAAGAACTGAGTCGACCACTAGAACTCCTAGTCTTAGAGCCAGAAAAAGATAGGTTTACTTATGGATTATTTTTTTGAAAATCGAGTGCTTATGTATTATTTTTTGATTATAGATTAATTTTTAGATTACATTTTATTATGAAATCATATACTTTTAGGTTACTTTTTGAGTTAAGTTGTATTTATATGAAGTTAAAAGGTAAATCTTCACCTCAGCTAAACCTCTTGATACAAAACTGTTTAATCTTTTATATCATTTTTTAGCTAAATATGGTATGAATTTAAAAAACTAGGAGAAAATTACTGTTTTCGTCCCTGGGGTTTAAAGGCGGAGTCACTATTAGTCCTTGAAAAAAATCAAACAAATTTAGTCCTTGGGGTTTAAAAGACGAACCGGATTAGTCCCTCCATTTAACGTCTGTTAGTTTTCCATCCAAAAACATGTGTAATTACTAATATACCCTTGATTCATTATAAGAGTTGAAATGTATAGATCTGTAACACAAATTCCCATCTGGGTATCAACAAATTATTAATCTTGAACCATGGAGACCAACACCCATCAATCATCTTTCTACCAGTTCAGTAATCAACTTCATATTCAAACCAACAATCTTTCAAATCTCTCGTTAAATGATTCTATCTGGAGCACCAATTACGCCGCCACACAAGACCGCCGAATCTTCGACCCGCGGCGGTGGTGAGTTTAGCAACTCCAGAACCGTCAACACCAACTCCGATTTTAATGGGTTTAAATTTCTGATTAAGCCTCAACCATTATTAGGGCTTAATACATTATAGAATTTTAGCTAAAATAAAAAAAAACTAAAATCCCTAAATCCTGGTCTAAAATTGAATCTGGTTATTGAAGATGATTACTTTCTCAGCCTGTTTAGCATGCAAATTTCCTTCCTTAACAGAAGAATCAACAAACGATCGAAGCATTTTAATATTGGAATCAAGAGCTAAAATCAACAAATATATTTTCTTCTTCTTCTTCATCGATGAATTAGGGCTTCAATTGATTGTGAGAAAGATGTTAGTTTCTATATGAAGGAAACAAGATGATATGTGTGATAATAATACAGGGCTTCAATTGATTGATAAAAGAGAAGAAGAAGAAGAAGACATCAGTGGTGTTTGGGTTTCCTTATTTTACGTATAAAGCGTTTGGTAAACCATAAGGCCTTATGAGTTTTAACTTATGGGCAAGACAAAATAAATGGGTTTTGAAAAGTTAGAAATCTATAACTTATTAACTTAATGAGTTTGATTTACCTATTACATCATTCTAACCCTCAAAACCCATTACATTTCATTTAAAAAAGAGTGTCTTTTTTAGTCATTTTTGTTTTCTCTAACAAATAAGCTAATCCAAACATTTTTTTAGAAAATTCATAAGTTAATAAAATCTTTAACAAGAAGTCATTTTTCACTTAAATAAGAAATCCCAAACACACCCTAAAATAGGGCTAGGCTGAATTGATAGATCTATACATTTTAACTCTTATAATGAATCAGGGGTATATTAGTAATTGTACATGTTTTTAAATGAAAAACTAACGGACGTTAGATGGAGGGACTAATCTGATTCGTTTTTTAAACCCCAAGGACTAAAGTTGTTCAAATTTTTTTTCAGAGACTAACAGTGACTCCGCCCTTAAACCCCATGAAAGAAATATTTAATTTTCTCAAAAACTAAATATAAAGTGAACAAAAGTAGCCAACACAGTTTCTTTCATCGTGCTATCACACACACAACCTCAACAATGGAGGAAAACCAAAACCCTAACCCTAACTCCACCACTTCACCGCCACACTCCATCGCTCAAATCGAACCACCTCCGCCACGTCCACTCGCTCCCATTCCGACCATCCGTCTACCAAATGCCGACACGGCCGCCGGTTCCGACGATGACGGTGTCGATTCCGGTCCGGAATACGAGGTTTCCGAAGAAAGCCGGTTATTCAGAGAGAAAAAAGAGAAAGCTAAACAGGAGTTCTTAATGAAGCAACGCGCCGCAGCACTCGCGGTTCCGACCAACGACAAGGCGGTGAGGTCTCGGTTAAGGAGATTAAACGAGCCGGTCACATTATTCGGCGAAAGAGAGATGGAGCGGAGAGACAGGCTGCGAATGATAATGGCGAAACTCGATTCCGAAGGACAGTTGGAGTGGTTAATGAAGGTGTTTATGGAGGAGGAAGCGGTTGCGAATGCGGAGGATGGGGGTGGGGAAGAGGAAGGGGAGGCCGTGGAGTATCCGTTTTATACGGAGGGGTCGAGGGAGTTGTTGAAGGTGAGGTACGAGATTGCAAAGGAGTCGATTGTGAAAGCGGCCGTGAGGTTGGGACGGGCGAGAAGGAAGAGGGATGATCCGGATGAGGATGTGGATGCCGAGATTAATTGGGCGTTGGAGAATGCGCAGAGTTGTAGTGAGATTGGGGATGTGAGACCGCTCGTGGGGTGCTCGTTTTCGTGTGATGGCAAGTTTCTTGCCACCTGGTATGTTTTTTCATTACACTTTGAACTGTTAATAATGCCACTAGAAACTGTTATGCAGTTGGGATCAAGTTTGTAACTGTTAAATTGACCAACAATACATCAACTGTTGATTTTTGTTGATGGTTAATAACAGTGTAGTCAGTAATAAAATCTGTTAGCTGTAGGGGTGTAAACGAGCCGAGGCGAGCCCAACCTTGATTAGGCTCGTTTTGATTTACGAGAGCTTGAGCACGGCTCGTTTCAAGCTTATTTTTTAAAGTTCGAACTCGCCTCATGAGTCGTTTTTTTCAAGCTTGGGCTCGGCTTGTTTTTTATTTATCAATATTTTCTATATATTTTAATTATATTTATATTTTTTTGAGAAGAACCGGTGAGTGTGATATTAATACTTAAAAGTAGGGGTGTTAATCGGGTCAACCCAATCGGGTTTCGGGTTAATCGGGTCGGGTTTTATTTTTCTAAAATCTAACCCGCAACCCGATCCTATTAAGGTACGGGTTTCTCGGGCTTGCTTAGATTAGTTGGGTTGTAATAAATTATTGGGCCGCAATATTTATGTATAATTTTTTTTAATTATTGGGCTTCAAATAGTATAATGTAGCTATAATGGGGCCATGTAAAAATGTAAGTTTTATGAAAGACTAAAAGATTAAAGCTAAACAACCCAAAACCTGCAAATACACACATTTGGATGCAGTTGTGACTAGTCAACAAAACTTTGTATTCTCAACATAAAGTGCGCAGTTAGGAATTGTTCACATGCATATCCGAAGGTGGTAGCTAAGCTCAGACAGTTAGTTATGATTGCTGGACTTTTGTGTGTTGGTTATGGCTGTAAGTTTTTTTTTTTGTATTACATTAAAGGTTAAAAAGCGGTTAGTTCATTATAGTTTGGGTTGGTTAACTATTAATCGAGTTAACCCAAAATCCTATTTTTTCGAAAATGTACTCGAAACTTGACCCTAATAATAATACGGGTTAATCTTAATAACCCAATTAATATTTTTTGACCTTATTTAACCCAACCCTGAGTAACTTATTCGGGTTTGGGTCGGGTTAAATGTTCAGGTATTTTGAACACCCCTATTTAAAAGTCTAAAATATGTAAAACTTAAAAAACATGAGGCTCGACAAGCCTAAATGAGCTTCCTATACAAGGCTTGAGCTTGATAACTAAACAAGCTTTATTCGAAGCTTGGGCTCGGCTCGAGCTTGAAAAAGCTCAGTTCATTTCGAGCTTTTTAAAAATCGGATCTCAAGTAGCTCAGTTTGTTTGCTTCTCTAGTTGGCTGTAACATATACACCTGCAAATGAGTACAAAAAAATTAGAACTTATAGTTACAATATTGCGATCCTACTGCTAGAATCAAGATTAATGGGAGTAACAGCTCATATATGCAAACAATAATTTTGATTATTATAAAGTTTTTTATTACTCTTTTTCTGAAGTGTGCATATTATGCAACTGTGTTACGATTAGCGTTGAGTCCATCCGATTATTAACTGATGGATTGTATCATATTATCTGATTTTATTACAGTAACAATCAATGGTAGGTGATGTATGCTAGTTAACTTGAACAAAATAGTGTAATTGATATATTTATAAGAACACAAACATGTAACAGGTCTGCAATTAATGAAAATGTTAATGCTGTTACTAATCACCTTCTTCCAAGAAATATATATCTTTATCAGGCTGTGCAATTTATATGGATAATATCAATTTACATTTATTTTTGACACTTCTGTCTTTTGTTGAATGCTATTCAGTTCTTTAACTGGAGTTGCTAAAGTATGGAGCATGCCTGGAGTAAATATTGTGTCATCATTAAAGGGTCATACTGAACGAGCAACCGATGTTAAATTCTCTCCAACAAATGACCAAATTGCCACTGCTTCTGCTGACCGGACCGCACGGTTATGGGACACACAAGGAACACTGCTGAAAACATACACGGGTCATTTAGACCGGCTAGCTCGTGTTGCTTTTCATCCGTCCGGGAAGTATTTGGGTACGACTAGCTTTGATAAGACTTGGAGATTATGGGATACCGAGACAGGTGATGAGTTGCTTCTTCAAGAAGGTCATAGCCGAAGTGTGTATGGTTTAGCTTTTCACCCTGATGACTCGTTGGCTGCATCATGTGGGCTTGATGCACTTGCTCGTGTGTGGGATCTGCGGTCTGGGAGAAGCATTCTTGCTTTGGAAGGTCATGTGAAGCCGGTGAGATCTGTTGTTTCAGTTTTTATAAATCGTTCAGTTCATGTTTTTGGTTTTATCTTTTGGGCTTGAAATTTTTTGCCGAAAAGCATTGGCCGAAATTCACAATTTTGGCCTGTAACTTCGGGGCTAAAATATTTTATTAACTAATAATTAGTTGACTATTATATATTTCGGTAAAACTATTTAATAAATTGTTATAAATTGCTTGAAATTCTAAATTTAGAATTAAAAATCATTAACTTGGTTTGGTGCAGTCCGGTTATTTGGGTTTAAATTACATGCAAATCCGAAAGCGAGCCAAAAGTTCGTTTTTCATGAAAACATAAAACCAAATCATTAGTTTGTGTTTGAGTTTGATTGTTTTGGTTAGGTTTTTTCAGTTATGGATTGGTTTTTCGGTTTTATTTACACTCCTATCTTATTGTACCGCCCAGGAGTGTTCCATCGGGTTGATTTCAGTTTTTTCCGATGACTTAAATTTGAATCTTTGAATACTAAATTTAGGATCATTGAAGACGCACAGATCACAATTGAAGGGCAGGTGGTCCCGCAGGTAACGAAGCTCAAGTATTTAGGATCATTTGTACAGAGCGATGGGGAATTAGATAGTGATGTGACCCACCGAGTTCAGGTAGGATGGTGTAGATGGAAAGCAGCCACATGTATATTGTGCGACAAGACTTTCCCGACTAAACTAAAGGGAAAATTCTATAGGGTGGCAGTTAGACCTGCAATGCTATATGGAACAGATTGTTGGGCCATCAAGAAGGCACAAGTGCGGAAGATAAAGGTAGCAGAAATGAGAATGCTACGTTGGATGTGTGGGCACACAAGGCTAGACCGAATAAGAAACGTTGTGTTTCGCGAGAGATTAGGGGTGGCGAACATAGCAGACAAGATAAGAGAGGGGAGATTGAGATGGTCTGGACATGTAAAGAGAAGACAGACGACGAATCCTGTTAGATCCGTAGAAAACATTACTATAGAGGGGAGGAGGGGTAGAGGACGACCGAAATTGACTTGGGATGAGAGGATTAGGCATGATTTGATAGACCTAAACCTCTCCGAGGACATGGTTGAGGATAGGAATTCGTGGAGAAGTAGAATTAAAGTTAAGGATTTTTAGAGAGTATTGAATACCTTAGGGCTTAGACTTAACTTATTTAGGTCACATACCATAATGGTATTTCCCTTACATATATTATTATTATTATTATAATTATTATTAGCTTTTATATAGCTGTTAAACTGTGATCTTGTTATTAATATTATTATAATTAGTAGTATTTTTTATATAACTGTTAAACTTTGATTTCCTTTATTTTGCTTCATACACATGTACTTAGAGCCGAGGGTCTCTCTGGAAGCCACCTCTTTATTCCTTTGGATAGAGGTACGGTGTGCCTACATCCCACCCTCCCCAGACCCTACTTATAGCTTTGCTGTCGGTGGGATTTTACTGACCATGATTGATTGAATACTAAATTTGAATAACTTTTGAAAAACTGCTTCAAATAAGCTTTTCTGGGTTCGTTTTTAGTTTGGGTTTATTCGAATAAACAAAAAGCTACTATAAAGTTTGAAATTTAAAAATAAAAATTAGTAAAAGTCATATATATATTATATTTGAATTCAGGTTATTCGAATCAGTTTGGTTGGCTTGTGTTAACACACTTTTCTTGTCACTTTTTGGACCTCTTTTAGTTAATATTTAATGCGTTAATTTTTATTACGGAAAATAATATTATTTTGATTAGCCTGTTCTCTTTTTAGTTATTTTTTTTCAATCTTTTCATCAGTAAATCCAGACCGCAACCTTTTTTTTAACTTGCATCTTTTTATTGAAGTTAGCTAAATAATTGTTTGTTTTATTACAATCAGGTTTTTGGTATCAGTTTCTCGCCAAACGGCTATCATCTAGCAACAGGTGGCGAAGACAATACTTGTAGAATTTGGGATTTAAGGAAGAAGAGATCATTGTACACAATTCCTGCTCATGCAAATCTTATTTCTGATATTAAATTTGAGCCTCAAGAGGGATACTTTTTGGTAACCGCTTCTTATGATATGACTGCAAAGGTAATCCACTAAAAAAACATCAATCTTGAATCTCCTAGTTGTCAAATCTCTTAACAATTTTAAGGTATACTTAATTGTTCTATTGTATTTATTATTGGTTTATGTCTCAGATATGGTCGTCTAGAGATTTTAAACCTGTCAAGGTCCTTTCTGGTCACGAAGCTAAGGTTACAGCTGTTGATGTAGTTGCAGGTAAGCTAAAGCTAAACTTTGTCGGGACAACCCGATACGTTCTGTTTTTTTAACTAAACTTTACCACTCGAACATTGTTTTAACGTACTGAGTTTGTTGTGTTATTGGTTTTGCAGATGGACAAAGTATTGCAACTGTTTCTCATGACAGGACAATAAAACTATGGTCTAGCAAAAATGCTGAAAAGGATAAAGCAATGGATGTTGACTAAATTTATACCGGTCAACTGTATACAAGGTAAAGTCTGACTTTTTCGTTTAGGTGTTTGGATCTTTGATCTATGGTGATATGATTTTATAAAATTATGTAGGAGACATGCAACGTTTTCTAAATTACCAAACAAATTTTGCCGTATCAGAATTGTTAGTCTACTTGTAACAACAAGGATCAATGACCAGCGTTTATATGTGTTACATCGACTGCTTGGTGTTAAAGCATGACCCGTGCAGCCACTAGTACTACACGGGCTGGTTTTGTAAAACGGACTCAGGTTTCTAAGGTTCAGGAACACAATCAGTGGTTACTTAATATTCACAACCCATGTCTGAGTGGATTTGAGTCCTTTGTCTCACAGATGACAACGTACTCTTTCCTCTTTTACCTTAACATTCTTCAAATTCATTCTAATTGTTGTTGTATACGTTAACGTTAGCAACATTTCTTCAAATGGAATCAAATCAACATAACTTATTGGAACGTCTTTTTTCAAAGTTTTCAAGAGGCACTCCTATGTAGAATATCAACCTTGATATGTGGTAGTATCTAAAATAGGTCACTTGGGTTTGCTCTATATATTTCGAAACTTGCTTTGGTCTTAAAAGGCATAACCGAGTAATATGGTTTTGATTCGAGGCACACAAGGCTTTTTTACATACTTTTTTTTAAAAGAAGGTCAACAATTTGGGAGGGTGAAATTTTGGTGCAACTTGTGTTGCTGCTTTAGTGGAATGATATTAAATGCACACAAACTTAAAATGGTAGTATACGCAATTTTCGTTTAAATTTATGATAATGAATAAGAAAAACGATTTTACCATGGTGGGTTAAATGTATTTCTCCCTCCAATGCATTCACTCATTGCATTTCTTCTTTGTTACCAGTAAATCATGCCTTCTTTTCCCATGTGCATTTCTATAGTTGATACATCTATAGTGCTTACTTTTAAACCTTTAATGCTTTTTCATGCCTTCCTTTCATTATCTTTTTATGTTGTCAGTTTTGTTTTTTTCTTCGCTCCGTGTGGTCTCGCATGAGCTTTCTTTAGTTTCCGCCCAAAAATTGCCATCTGATTCGTTCAATGTTCTTTTGTTGGAAATTGTTTTTGTTTTTAACTATTTGTTAATACGCAACCCTTGCTAAGCTTTATGACTACCTTTAATGCTAAGACTTTCATGGTGTATTCTGTGAGGTCGACTTGTATCATCACGGGTCCCTTTGATACGATGAAGCAAGTCCTCGACAACTCTATTTTTGCTGACATGCTCTGAGAAAGAGTCCGCATATGATATGTTGTTTCACTATGCAATAGGTTTCACTTCTTATGGTTGATTGAGGAGAATTATGATGACCAATTACGATGGTTGGCTTTGGGGTCTTTTAACATTGTATTGGGCTGAAGTTGTTTAGTTTTGTCAAATATGGGACCAAACGGTACTACGAAACTGAAAAAGATTCTTTACTTTGCGTTGTCATGATGTATGTGCTCGGAAATGGTATAATGATTTTGGTGAAAATGGTGATTACCATCATGAGCTTGAAACACTTGTCAGTGAAGGCTAGGCTATGGGCTTTTGTTTTGCGAGAATATTTGTACACCCAAACCAAATAAAAGCACTTTAGCCTTCATTGCTTGGTTTTTTAAGCTCATATACGTCATCGTTATTGTTACCAAAATCAATGTAGGGATTTCAAATCGACGCAACATGATATTGTTTAGTGAAGCGAATAAAGGAATCTTTTAACCGCCATGGCATTTTCTTTCATATTTGACGAAACTTGGCCGCCTATTTTTAATATCTAATACTTTGATGGAAGATTTCAAACCTCGCCACCCTTTTCATGTGGGTCATCGAGATTCTTTGCGGGATTTCGAAACAACAGCTCATGCGCGAACTCCTTCACAGATTGATCATCAAAATTGGAAAATTTGAGCATCTCCTTTATTGTATCCGGGTGGCTCGAGATGATAAAACAACTTTATGGTACACCACATGAACGGTCTTATCATCAAATGTCATTAATAATCTTAGCTATGGTTTTGTGTGTTGAACAAAGAAATGAAAGCAAATACAAGTCCTAACAAAGGGACATCGAAGGGGCAAGGATGGCTGTTTTTTGGTCGGGGTTTGAAGAGACCCATGCGAAACCGCTAGGAGTGAGTAGAAATGCAAGACGCCGCATGGAAAGATATGTAAGGTAAGAACCGAAGAAGTATTAGCGGTTTGAAGGTAAAGACTGAAGAAATATCATGTGTTAGGAATACTTACGGGGAAGGAAGACATAATTTGTGGGTAACAGTGGAGTAGTTCAGTGAGTGGCTGCATATGTGGGAAGGAGTATATTTTGACTCTCATGGTTTGTGGGTAAAAGTGGAGTAGTTCACTTTTCTTATTCATTGTCATAAATAAATTTCTTGGTCTTTTAAGATTCTCCAATGCAATGTTTTTTTTTTTGGGGGGGGGGGGGTGGCAATATCGTCGTTCGTGGGATTTGTAAACGGCACCTCTTTGGTGAAGGATACCCACGACTTTGTTGGGTTTTGTTTTTACAATGATAAAAGCTTTACATATTTAGTTTAGTTTGTATCTCAGAACTTTTAAAAATATCTTGTTTATTTTTTAAATTTGTTAAATTATAAATATTATATGCTTGAGCTTTTAGAAAATAAATATAAAAAATTAAAACTATTAGTTTAGGAAAACATAAGAATTTGTGAAATTTATATAAATTATTTATTACTAACAGCTTACAATGCATGGGCGATACGTACGCGTTTGTTTGTCTTCACCACAAGCTTACAACCTAACTGCATTCTTTAGGTCCGCAACTCCTATACAAAAGGTCTAGTTTTGGCCCGGCTCTCCCAATTACTATTTGGTTGGGTTTACATGGTTCAAGCCACTATAACGGACTAACGAAGATCGGAGGTTTGAACCCCGTCACCCACACACCTTTTTCTCTCATCTTTTTATAGAATATTTTTATTAAAAATTAATCATTTAAAAGTTTCCTAGCCAGTCCCTTTCTACTACCTCACTTTTCAACTTAACAATTTAACCAAAATGAAATTAACAAAATTAAGTAGTTTACTATAATAAAGCTGGTTATGAAAAATGAGCTTGGAAGCTAATTATGATTTGAAATTGAAGGTTGTTTGTGAAGGATGATGTGCTAGAAGGTAAAATTATGTATTATTGTTAGTATGTTATATGAGTTTTTGGTTCGGAGATGCTTTAATAAAAAGGAAATGAAGTGGATTTTCACACTTAAATTTGATAACTTTACATTTTACTATTTTAGAGCTATTGGTTTTCCTGATTTGTGAATTTGATTTTCAAAATATATAGAAGTTCAACATGAGATGGATGATATATGGGTTAGCGAATGAAAATTTACTATTTATAATATTATTTATATTATAAATTGTTATATTGTAATTTTTTTTTGTTTTGTTGACGATCTTGTGATAGGATGTGTATGTGTTCAGGTGCCCCTGCTCTTGTTGTCTGTGATCTAGCTTCTTGCTAGTCTTGTCTCTTTGGTCGTTTAAAAATAAATAAGTAAATAAATAAACAAACAAACAAATAGCATATTGGACGAGTATATATTGTCGACTCATTGTCAATTTCCAAATATATCGTTGACGTGAAGAGTACCCACAATGCCAGACCTTCACAAACCGTTACATTAGGTTTCTAACATAAAAAAAATCCCTTTTCTTTTACAACACCGAACTTTTAAAAACCCGATGAAAAATCATTAAGATTATATTCACAATATGTATGCATATATGTGATGTGAGAGATGGGCCAAAAACAAAGTCTATATGTAAGCTACAGCCACAAACTTACAATTGGCATACCCGCTCCGCAACGCGCTTCGTCCTTTGCTGCCTTCATTCGCCCGTGCCACCAAGACACGGACCTCGACCTTTGTTGCCCATTGGAGTTGCTCCAAGGATGTTGCCCAACTAATGTGTTCTCAGGTTAACTGAGAGTCGATCCTTTTTTACTTAAAGACTGGTTTGAAACTAGATTAGTTTTTGACTTCTATTGACTTGCACATAACTTTTGAATAAAATGGTTTTGTACACCTATAGGCTCTAGTTCATATAAAACAACTTGAACCAACTATCACGAGATAATGTTGGAGATTACGTTAACTTCTTGTCATCCGTGTTACTAGAGATGCACAAAAAAACCCGATCCCGGAACTGGACCCGGAATGAAAACCCGGAACCGGTTTTTTTAATACTCGGGTTTTCAATACCCGAACCCGTACCCGACCCTACCCGTCGGGTATGGATAGGGTATGCATTTTGGCACCAAAACCCGAACCTGAACCGGACTCGATTTGTACCCGGTAATCCCCGAAAACCCGAACCGGTTCCATACCCGGAACCGGGTTTTTCCAATACCCGAAACTGGGTATTTCAAATACCCGATGTATACCCGGAAAATACCTTTAAAATACCCAAAAAATACCCCTAAAAAGTGCAAACTTTTAAAAAATCCAATCTATACCCGGAAAAAACCCGAAAAAACACATAAATAGGGTTTTTTTAATACCCGATAATAGGGTATTCAAATACCCGGTTTTAGAATACCCGGTTCTATACCCGACCCGAACCCGATGCATAGAGTATGGTTTTTAGAGACAATACCCGACCCGAACCCGGCCCGATTATTACCAATACCCGCTCATATCCGAACCCGGGTATTTAAAAAACCCGATTTATGCACCTCTACGTGTTACTTGTTCCTACACTTCAATGGTTACCTTAAAAGTTAAAACCATCTATGTTTTACTTGTTCCGTTGCAAATTAATGTCTAAGATCCTTGTATAAATGCAAATGATGTTGAATTCGCCGTTGGTCTATCGAGAGGGAACGAGGATTTCTCAATGCAAAAGGTGCTCCTTGAATCGAACGTGAAAGCCGTTTCTCATTAGACGGCTGTTCTCGTAACTCTACTCTCGACTTGGATTATATATAAAGTCTGCTCTCGGCCATTCCACACGTTGCCTAACAGAGGCGTGGTTATATGAAGTTAATTCTCTCTCGTCATTTTCTTTAAATTATTTACTTCACATGTAGGATTTTCATCCAAGTCACATTTTATTATCGTGTGACCTTCTACGTAATTTAACTATAACATGTCTAATTAGATTGATTTGGATGATTTAAATCATAAAATTGTAACATTAGTCAAGTTTACTACAATTTTTAAACATGAGAACTCAAGTATTACCAGTATTAGTCAAGACACGTTCTCATGTTTGTTATACATCGATTGGTTGTTACGTGCCGAACTCCCATGTTTGATGTTTCCATCATCTCCACGTCAAGCCCACGTTGCCACTAAGAAGTCCAGTTCCTTTTATTAATATGTTTGGCAAAACTGACTGGTGGCTGTCAGCTGGAAGCTGAAAGCTGGTGGCTGGAAGCTCGTAGCTACAAGTTGGTGCGCGCATGGTGCAGCGGAGTGAGCGCGCAACCTAACATCAACCGTGTAGCACCCCGAAAACCCTTAATTTAAATAGCGAAAGACTTAGCTTAATGCGTTCGGGTGGTGACAGATGTCGCTAGCCAATCATAGTAAAATATATATTTATTTTCTTAAAGGTGGACTTTATTAAAATTAGAGTCTACACATGTGGTGACACACCAAATCTTATTTAAATAACAAAAGTCCATCACGTTTATTTATTCAAACTTCAAACTCGACATCTTCATCCTTTCCCAACTTCACGAAGCTTCTAACTGTCATTTACCTAAAAGGCATATTTAAAACATTTATCAACATGAATGTTGGTAAGTTCTCAAGTAAACATTTATTTATTTATAAAACCTCACAGTATAATGGTTTAGCGACCATTATACACCAATTTGTTACCATAAGCAACGGTAGTATTTATTTTTTAACGTTCTTTAACAATGGTAATAAAAGCCTTAAAAATTTCACCTCTTATTTCTTAAACAAATCGTTTTAATTATAAACAAGCTACGATTACAATGCGTGTATGACTATCAAACTGATAACTCGAAACATACCAAACTCAAAATACTCCCATTTCTAACCCAACGCAAATGGAAGTGGGCGGTGTCACCCCGATAGATCTACCAATATTTATGTGCCTGTATTTATTTTCGTTAACATTTATTTAACCAATTTAATTCATTCCACTATAATACGGTTTGTAAAATAACATGCATTTAAATATGATATGTCTCCCCCCAAAACAATAGTTAACATATTTAAAAATAAGGGGCTTTAAGAGAAACTCACGGTTTGACGATCGATATAGATGTTCCAAATAGACTTGTATCCTATAATATCATGTTTATATTTTATAATTTCGGGTTTAAATGGCTCGTTGATGACTTTTATTTTGTTTGTTTCATAATTCTAAGTTACCACACATGCATATATTCAAACAAATTTCTAACTTATATTCCTATTTATCTAATAATTTAGCAGACAAACAAATAGTATTTAACATATGATTAAATATTATATTATTTAATTATTATTTATAATAAAATAAAAATATATTTAGTTTCTGGGAAAAAAATATATAAGTTTTAATATTGTTATGAATATAAAGTCGTTTTAGTCGGTTACAGTCGGTTTTACCGGTTTCGTGTTTAGTGGTGAATCGGTTCACTTTTTAGTAACAAAATTGATGTTTTATTTTTTTTTAAAACAATTTTTATGTAAGTTTAGTCAAGTTTCATTAGTTATTTTAATAAAATAACTTAGTTTTTATTTTAGTTATTATTTTCTCGAAAATGATCGTTTTTAGTGTTTTCGTGTCGGTTTTCGCTACATGAACCGTTTAAAATCAAGTTTTGATATTTAATCCTTCTCTTGTACATTAGCTTAGGTTTTGTACAAGAAATTTATAACTTTAGGAGCTGTTCTAATAAAATTTTCAAATTTCATGTCGGTTCACGTTAAAAGTCGAACCTTTCGACCGTTTAAAGTTACCGACAAGACCTTTAAGTCATATTCTTTAAAACGAATTCATTTTATCAATCACTTATGCACAAATAGCATGTAATTCACCAATATTTTCAGATTTAGATCATATAGAAAAATATACAACAAACCAAATTTCAATGAAACATGCTTAAGTCTTAACTACTTGTTTTTATTAACAAGTGAAAATATTATTTCTGATATGTTAATATGATGTTTGTGTATCAACTTTTTCAGATCATAATGACATGGTCCTAATCTATCATAATATCACTATCTAAGACAATCACATTCTAAACACTTTACCAATAAAGTTTCCACAATTAGTAACTTTGCTATATTCATGCTTTTCATACAAATCAAGTTTTCAAGTATTATTGTTTATAACTCATACTTAACACATTCAACTAGTTTGACAAAAGCATTCAAATGACTATCAAACAATTTGATTATAGATTTTTCATTAGTTAACTAACAAAAGTTTTTATTATTAGTAAATGACAACATTGTTTCATTTTCTTAACAACTTAACAATTTTCACAATGGTGTTTACCCATATCATACTAATAGTATGAGCGTGGGACAGTATCTGTATCCGTATCCGAACTTGTACCCAATTGTACTCGTACCAAAAATCAATACAAACACGTATCAATACTCGTACCATATTTTTTTCGGTTTGGTATGGGTACGGGTACTGGTATTGGTACGTGTATTTCGGTACAGTACCCGATTTTGTACCACTTGTGCTTTTTTATTTTCAAATCTTCGATGATCTTGAAATACGAGTAACAAACAACCTGAGTTAGTCCGAGTATCTGTACTTTCACAGGTATGTGACAGGTACCAAATTGGCCGTCGATTTAATGATAATATAGTATGAAGACCCTAATTCGATCGCCCATTTTAAGTGATTTGTTTGTTGGTTTGTGTCTTGGATATTATATTATGTAATTTTGAAGAGATGTTTGGTACTTGTTCAATAATAACATGGTTGGATAATTTATTTTTATATTAGATATTAAAGAATCCCAATTAAACCTTTATATACTCCAAACATGTACAAAATACCAAATGTACCCGTACCGTACATGTACCCGATTGTACATGTACCAAAATTCAACAAAAATGTGTACTGATACCCGTACCTAATAAGGTAAATCAGTACAAGTACAGGTACATGTACGTGTACGAGTATTTGGGACAAAATGCTCATCCCTGCATACTAATCATCAAACATATATGTATTAATGTATCAGTTATTCAAATCAATCTTTAAGACAAATTGTACAACACCTAAAAGTTTCAATTTTACAATAAGTTATTTAATCCTAATTATGAGGTTTAATTAAAATTAATCTCAATCCCATACAACCTACATTTCCTATATGCAAGATTCAAATTATCATTTTCAATATTTCAATCATATTCAATCCTGTTTCTATCTTTAAATCAATAATCAAACTTAACTAAATAACAAATTCATGTAGAATCAACTTTGATATATTGAGATAAGCTATAACATTAACATAATCTAGCATTTTATCAACTTAATAATCTCCCTACACACATGCATACCCACAGAATGCACACATACACATGCATTCATCAAATCTTTACTTTTAAGATGCGTTAGCTTGATTATGTAATATTGTACTAAATCTAGTATAGGTAACTAAAATCAACTATATCTTACCTTGGATTTTGGGTGATCTTAGCAAATAGATGAGGTTTTGATCTTCTGTGTGCTAGCTAGATCTTCTATCTCCTCTAGATTACTCCTACAAGCTCTTAAAACCCTCACTTAGCTTCCATGGTTACTTAGTATAATATGTGCGTGAAAATGAAAATGGGTTTGGGGATGGTGGTGGTGGTTGTGAGATTTAAAGGGGGAGGGAAGTGGTGGTAGGGTGGTAATTATAGGATAGGTGATATGGTGGTGTAGAGTGTTGAGGTGTTGATGTAGTGTGTGTTTATAATCTCCATCATG